>NC_133619.1:337115619-337265619 GCF_048593235.1 Sminthopsis crassicaudata | reverse complement strand
TTTGCAAAGACGAATGTTAAAAACTATGCATGTTTTAAAAATAAACAGCTTTAATTATTTTTTTTTTAATTAAAAAAGACAACACCTTAGACAGAAAACAGATCTCTCCAAAATCAGGAATATATTTAGGGCTGGAGGTGGGGAGTAAAAGGGGGATGTGGAAAGACGAAATGGGGAGATAAGGAGGTGAAGGTGAAGGACACTGAGGGAGCAAGAGTCATTTGTTACATAATATAGAGAATTCCTGAGAAGCAATAAATAGAGAAGCCAGTCTCACATTTGGGAAGATCTGATTTCAGATCTGTCTGAGGCCCACCAGCTGTAAAATCCCAAGCAAATCACTTAACTTCTGAGGGTCCCTGGCATTTTCTAAGGTTATAGATTGCTGAGCTGCAATGGTAGAGGGGTTTCCTTATGCTAATGAAATCAGACCATAAAAATAATAAAATAAAAATGTCTGTATTTACCATTTCTGAAAGATCTAGATGAGCCAATTCTCTATGTGTGTGTTGTGAGAGGATGAGAGACAGAGACAGAGAGACACATAGAAACAGAGAGAAAGAATGAGATAGAGAGAGACACAGAAACAGAGAGACAAAGAGACAGAGAAAGAGATGGAAAGAGATGAGACAGAAATAATGTAAGAGAAACCGACAGAGAACAGAGAGACAGAAAGAGACAGAGACAGAGGGAGGGAGGGAAGGAGGGAGGAAAGGAGAGGGGGAGGGAGGAAGAAAGGGAGAGAAGGGGGAGGGAGAGGGAGAGAGAGAGGAAGAGGGAGAGGGAGAGAGAGAGGAAGAGGGAGAGGGAGAGGGAGACCACCCTCTGCAGTTATTTGGGCAGCTATTGTTATCTTCACTTTGTAGATGAGAAAGCCAAGATGTGAAAAGTGTTGGTGATTTGTCCATGAGATAGTGAGAGACAAAGGTAGGTGGTCCTGGAATCAGGAAGACCTCGGTTCAAATGTGGCCTCAGACAATGACTAGCTGTGTGACCCTGGGTAAGTCACTTCACCTTGTGTGCCTCCGTTTCCTCATCTATAAAATGCTCCGAAGAAGGAAATGGCAAAATGCTCCAGTATCTTTATCAAGAAAACACCAAGTGGGGTCATGAAGACTTGGATACGTTATTATTGGTATAACCAGATGTTATACCTATGTTCTGTTCTCTACACCAAGATGCCAAAGCCTTTTTCTATCCAGAATGACCAATGGCTCTATTTGAGATAGGAATATGATTCCCTCAAGGACAGGTTTTTTGTTTTTTGTTTTTTGTTTTTCCTCAGCTCCCACTAACTATTCTTTGCACACAATTTTATAAGTAGCCTCCAGATGAGATAAATCATGATGAACAAACTCAGCTGAAATAACAGAGATTTAATCTGTTTGTATGAAATCCAGAAGCATAAACTAAATAGGAGTTCATCCTCTCAAGATATGCACATAGACACATTCCCCCAAAGCTGAAGCAGATAAAAGATCTCAGCTGAAGCCTCAGAAAGGGCTGAGCCAACTGCTGCCTTCTCTGACTTCAGCGCTAACAGAGAAAACTCACAATGTAGAAGGATTGTCAGAAACCATCCAATCCAGCGCTTTGTTTTACTAATAAAAAACCATGAGCAGATAGGAGGAAGCATCAGAGGTGAGATTTGATCAGAGGAGAACATTTGACTCTACTGATTTCTCTTTCCATTGGACTGCTAACCTGGGCAAGAAATGACAGAGTCCCCCACATCTGCAAGATTGAGGTAAAAACTGGCTTCCTGATATAACCTAGTAAATAAACACAAAAAGTTTACCAATTCCCCAGAATTCCCATTCTTCCCTCTATCAGGAACCAAAATAGCCAATCAATTAACAAATATTTATTAAACACCCACCATGTGGCAGTCACTGTTAGGTGTTGGGAATACAATATTATAAGTGAATTAAATCCTTGCCCTCAAGCTGCTTACATTCTATTGCACTAAACTTGCTATTATAAAGTTGGCAATCATGCAACAATTTTACATGTATCATCAAAATCCACGTATGACTTAAAACCAAAATTCTACCAATATTATTTACACCATTTTACAGATATGGAAATTGAAGCTATGATACATATTTTTCTGATTCCCATATTGTTTCCCCTACCCTCACACTAAAAAAAACGAAAAACCAAAACAAAGCAAAACAACTCTTATAACACAATTCTTGTAAAGTCAGAGATAGGATTCAAAGCCAGGTTTCCAGTCTCCTATCCAAAGACAATTCTCAGCTCATCATGTCGCCTCCTTTTCTTCAAGGATTTATTCTTTTCACTCACCTAGAAGCTGGAAGAAGAAAAAAAGAGACAAACAGATTGAGAGATTGAGGGGAAAGAGAAAGGGGGATGGGTGCAGAAAGAGAAAGAGCTTTATAGTTTGAGTGAAGATGGCACAGATGTGCATGATTTTTCATTGTCTCCTGTTGTTTGACAGGGTTTTGTTTTGACAAAATCTTCTAGAAAAACAATCATTTGCTGAAAACAGTTTAAGGGAAAACTAGAGCTAGGTCAAGGGCTGACCCTCTTAAAAAAAAAAAAAAATAGATGAACTAATTGGAAGGGCCTGGAAGTGGAGGATTAGAAAGAAAGGACCTGGAAGAGGAGGGGCCTCTCTGAACCAATATTTGTTGCCAAATATTGCTCAATTTATAAGTGACATAATGACAAAGAACCTCTGTCTGCCTAAATCAGCTCCCTCCTGCTGTTCTTATTCTCTGCCCCATGGTGGGGGCTTCCTGTCTTCTGGTCTGAAATGAATTAGCTGGGCAGATTTCCAGAGTGGCTATAATTCTAGGGCACCCACCACTAGCCACATGAAGAGTGTTGAGGAAAAAGGCAGTGTGCTTGTTAGTTAAACTCTCCTACCTTCCTATATCTGATGAGGGGGAAGAAGGATGAGGGAGAACGTATCAATCCTTCAGCATTCCTTAAACACTTGCTCTATGTTCTAGCCATTGTGTTAGATACTAAAGATACAAAAAAATACAAAGAATAAAAACAAAAAATTATCCTTGACCTCAATGAGTAATAATACCTGGCAAGCATATAGCAGTATATCATACTACGGTCATTCTTGTATAAATAATTAGGGAAATGGAAAATATCTACAGTGTTCAGTCATGTCTGATTCTTCAGGACCTCATTTGGGGTTTTCTTAGCAAAGGTACTAGAGCGATTTGCCTTTTCCTTTTTTAGATCATTTTACAGATGAGGAAATTGAGGCAAACAGGGTTAAGTGACCAGCCCAGGATCATCTAGCTAAGAAGTATCTGAGGCCAGATTTCAACTCAGGAAGATGAGACTTCCTGGATCCAGGCCCAGTGCTCCATCCAATGTACTCCTTAGCTGCCCATATATATAGTAGATGGAAGGCAGTCTCAGAAGGAGAGGCAGAGGCCATTGGCAGCTGAGGGAACCAGGAAAGACCTCCTAAAAAATGGGATTCAAGCTGTCTTGAATGAAACCAGTGAAATAAAGAATTGGAGATGGGGTCAGAGTATCCCATTTATGGGGGAAGCCAGTACATAGGCCAAGGTGGAGTATCATGTAGGAAAAGCAGCAAGTATGCCAATATAACAGAATTGTAGAGTCCATGGAAGGAAGTAAAATAACATTCCTGGAAGGACAGGAAGGGGCCAGACAGGGAAATGCTTTCCATGCCAAACAGAACTTTATATTGGAGATATATATAGGAGATAATAGATATAGGAGATAATAGACTTTTTTGAATGTGAACAGGGAACAGGAGATAATCAGATCTATACTTTTAGAGGGGGAAAAATCACCTTGGTCACTGAATTGATTTGGGGAGAGAGATGAGTCAGGTTATCAACTAGAAGTTGAATGGCTCAGTCATTCTGACTACTATAAATACCCAATTAACTACAAAGGACATATGAAGATACTATCTGCATCCAGGGAAAGAACTGATAAATAGAAGTTTACCTTCACATATATATATATATATATTTCATGTGCCTATGTATATATGTGTCCAATGGTAGCCAAATGAGAGGGAAGAAAAAGAGGAGGAAAAGAAAAATTATATGATAGCTTTATTATATATTTAAAGTGAATAGCAAGATGTATATAATAGATTTGCAATGTCATGTACAACCAACTTTTTTTTTTCCCCATTCTGTTGACTGGGAGCACTCATAATCCACACAGTTTAATCCCACAGAGATTAAGAATATAGCCTATCTGTGTAGCAGTGAGGACATACTGCCCTAACTAAATGAGGAAAATATATGAGGAAGTAATAGGAAATAAAACTGGCTGGTGTTTCTGTTTTAGGGGGAGTGGGGGGATTGGAGAGGTCATTAATGAATACAAGGTTTTCTTCAGGTTCTTTCCCATCTGTTATGAAAAAAATGAATATCCTTTCTCAGTTATTTCCTACTGAGAGCAGATAGGTACTCCTACTGAGAGCAAACAGATAGGTACTCCTACTGAGAGCAAACAGGTACTAAGCAAAAAGGTAGCTACTTAAACCATAAAGGAACACATTTGTCATTCTCTTTCCAAGGCTGTTGGGGACAAACTTTGGATTAGGAGACAACAGTTAAATACAGAAGAAGATTCCAAAGGTTAACATTTGTTCCAGAAGTTAATGATCAGCCCAATATTTTCCATACCCAAAGCCAACAGGAAACAGGGGGAGAGGTTTGTGAGCCCAGTAATGGAGTTGGCCCTGGAAGGCTTTCCAAGTGAATGAAGAGAGGTTGCTTTTCATAGTAAGCCCTCCTAAAGAATGCTAATACTCTGTCATGGCTTCTATGCAAGATGCCTACTAGAGTATAAGAAGGGTTGCTGGGTTCTAGGATAGACAGCAGCATTAAGGGTGAAAGACAAGACCAGATCATAGTTCAGGGACTTCTTAGTAGGGAGAACTTTAAGCAAAATCGTGAAATAGACTCCTAGTGTCAGAGTTGGAAAGGACTTTAGATCATTTCCTTTTTTTACACATTTAGTTTTACTTAATATTTAATTCAATAAATATTTCATCTTTTTGTGCTTCTTTATTTAACTTTTTTCAACTAACAAAAACCTATTTTTCATTCCTTTCTATCTCTCCACTGGGGAAGAAATCCCAAAATACTTGTAAAAATATGCATAATCAAACGCTATAAATTCTCATATTGGTCATAAAACTAAAGTCCATCATCTCTGTGAGGAGATGGACAATATGTTTCTTTATTAGTTATTTGGAATCCTATCTGATCATGATCTAAGTTCTCAAATCTTCCAAATGTATTTGTCTTTATAATGTTGTTAATTGTATAAATTATTTTCCTGATTCTTATTACTTCACTTTTTATCACTATATATAAGTTTTCCCAGGTTACTCTGAAACTATCCTTTTTTATCATTTCTTACAGCATGATTGTATTCTATTGCATACCAATATCCTTGTTTGTTCAGCCATTTCCTAATCATTGGTTACTCTCTTAGTTTCCTGAGTTGTTTTTTTTTTTAACCACATAAAAGAGGGGATACATATGTTACATAAGCAAGCTTTCCTCCTTTCCTTGATCTCCTTAGGGGACATTCCTCTTATAGAGGAAAAGGCCTATGGAGGTGAAGTGATTTGTCTGACATAATGCAACCAGGTAGACCCAAGACCCCAAAGTCTTTTGAATCCTAGCCTAGGTCTAAAATACAGCAGCCCTTCTTCCCCTATTATTTTTAAATATCCTTTCCTTTCTAGCTTCCCACTTCTGCTTAAAACAAGACAAGCTGTCCCCTTCAAAGTCCCCAATTCTTAAGTATCCTATAATCTGGATCTTTCCTAAAATCCTGGTCCTATCAAACTATTCTCCCAGTGCCTTATAAGGTAGCTGTCAGACTAAGGATGAATGGACTTTAAGAGTTAATACTGTATTTTCCAGACCAACAGAATGGCAAATGTAGAAATTTGACATCTCAGAGATGGGCCCTTGGTAAAAATATTTTTGTACCTCTCAAAAAAATACCACAAAATCAATCTTACAAGCAGGATGTGAAAATCTCACCATGTATTAGACATTATACAACTGAGAGTATAAAGACTTTGGTTTCCTCATGTATAAAACAAAGAAAGTTGGCTTGGTAATCCAAGGTGACTTCTATAATTCCTGATGAAATTTTCCTGCTCTGGAGATCAATAGATAGAAACTAACCCTTCTCTCCTTTAACATAGGTACTGTGATGGAGTACCTCATCACATCACACCTGGACTATTGCAGTGGCTTGCCTGTCTCAAGGCAGCCTAATCAGCATCCTCCAATTCATCAAAATAAAGCACAAGTCTATGTCACCACCAACCCCATTTAATAAATTCTGGTGGCTCCCAATTACCTCTAGGGTACAATTTAAAATTCTCTGTTTGATATTTAAAGCACTTCACTACCTAATTTCTCCCGACTTTTATAGTTTTCTTACATTTTACTCTCCTCTTCACACCATACATTCACCCTTTTACCCTGACCACTAATGATCACAAGAACAAACCCCAAATTCTCAAATAGTTTTAGAAAGAAATTTATTAGGTTATTTGGTAGAAGAGAGACAGAAAGGAGTTGTGGCTCTTCCTCCCCAGGTTCTGGAGAGTTGATATTACATAGGATCTTAACAAAGTTATTTACAAAAGGCTCATACTAATTATATGTACTTTGGTTAAGCAAATTCACCCTGAGGACAATTTGAAAGCAAAGTAAGTTAAGGTGAACATGAGTAGATATTTAAAAAATAAAATTTATGTGAAGCCTAAATACAAGCTTTGATGGCCAAAGAACCAGTCCTGGATGTGGTAGTTCAAAACAAGACTGTCGGGGTTACATCATTTGGAGAATGGCTGAATGAGCTGTGGTATATGATTATGATGAAATATTATTGTATTATAAAAAAAAAAGAAAAGCAGGATGATTTCAGACAAATCTGGAAGAACTTACATGAACTGATGCAAAATGAAGTGAGCAGAACCAAGAGATCACTGTATAAAGTAACAGCAATATTACAATGAACTGTGATTGACAACCATTATCAGAAATACAATGATCCAAGACATTCCCAAAGGACTAATGGTGAAGCATATTATCTGCCCCAAGAACTGATATTATTTCCCTTCCTTCTTTTCATTGTTTTTTATTTATTTATTTTTGTCTGAGTCTTCTGGGAAAAATAACTAACATGGAAATGTTTTACATGATTGTGCTTGTATAACCTATATCTAATTGCTTACTATCTCAGGGAGGGGAGAGGAGAGGGAGGGAGGAAGGGAGAAAATTTGGAAGTCAAAACTTAAAAACCAAATGTTTAAAAATATACTTTATCATGTAATTAGAGAAAAATAAAATATGTATGTATTTTTACTTTCTTTTTTGGCAAGATAATTGAGGTTAAGTGGTTTTCCCAGGGTCACACAGCTAGCAAATGTTAAATGTCCCAGGCCAGATTTGAACTCTGGCCCTCTTTACTCCAGGGCCAGTGCTCTATTCACTGTCCCATCTAGCTGGCCACATAATACACACACACACACACACACACACACACACACACACACACACACACACACACATTTATTTAAATGTTTGGGTTGGATTCAGAACCTAAGAGAACCCAAACTATCTTGTAGCCATCTATAGCATTTCTAGAGGTGATATTATAGGTATGAATAACTCCTAATAACATATTGTTGTGGTTTTTATTGTTGGTACTTCATTCAGAGAACAATGTAGTGAATGATATCTTGATTTGCACATGAAGAGAAGCAAAGACTCTGGAATCACATAAAATTGGATTTAAACAGTATAGTAAAATAAACATAATGTAATATAATATGATACAAATAAAATACAAATAAATAAAATAAAAAAGTATAATAATGAAGATGTTTTACAAACACTATAATAAGACATTTTTCCACACTGTCCTCCTGCCTGGAATACTTGCCCTTCTGACTTCTATTTGGTACCTTTCTTAAGAGTCATCTCAAATACTATGGTTTCCTGAAGTTTTTCTTTGTCTCCCCAGATACTAGTGCCTTCTTTTAGGGTTACCATTCTTCCACTCAGGATTTAAACTACATTGAAGCTATGAGGGGTTGAGGCCAGGAGATTCCTTAAATCTTTTCAGCTCTAATACAAATATTTTTCAATTGATTGATTAAGACAGGCTTTGGTCAGGAAATACTTAAGCATGTATGTAGAGTTATTTACATGTGATCTCCCCCATTAGAACTTGAGCTTTGCTTTTCTTTGTTGTCTCTAGTGCTTAGGACAGGGCTTGAGGCCTACCTATTTAGAGCATAATAAATGCTTATTGATTGTTGGCTGAATTCAACCAGAATCTAGGAATTTGGACTTGGGATATAAATAGAGGGAGTAGAAAACACACAGCTTCCCAGCTAGGCAAAAAGAAAACCTGGATTGCTAAAGGGTTGTTCTCTAAACATACCATGTACATGCAACTTACCTTCCTGGGAAATTTGGAAAAACAATTTTTTTTTTTTTTTTTAAAGAATCCTTACAATAATTATGTCTTGCCTTCTTCATAGCTGTATATTTGTGGTGTTACAGGGGACTTAATAAATGAGGGGGAAAGCAGCAAAAACTAATGGCTGAGCAGCCACTGGTCATAGAAGAAGGAGGAGATTGTATATTCCAACACCCTCACTACCCCCAACATCTCCATCCCAAATTCCAGCTCCCTCTTTAAAGTTTTCTATGGCAGCAGCAATAGTGACTCTCCAGCCACTTATCACAAGGCCAAAAGCTGGGAATGAAAACAGGCTTTCTCTGTTGTTATTTCTACCTACTCACATAGACACACCTCAAGAGACTTCCAAAGCCTGAATAGGAGGCTAGATTGCAACAGAATGAGAACTCAGGAATTTGGTCCTACATCTAACTTTGGCTGATAACTAACTATGTGAAGCATAAGACCCTTCCCCTCCTCTGTCCTGGGAGGGGGTGAGACCAGGTGATCCTAAAGTCCCCTCTGCTCTAATGCAAATATTTGTTGATTGATTGAGATAGGCTTTGGATCACTAAATGCTTGACATACTTGGACATGCAGCATCAGCTTAATGTATTCTGCTTCCCCATCTCAATTAAAATGGAAAATAAATCCATTCCTGTGGCTTTTTTCTGCTAGGGCTATACCCTATCTGCAGACTTATTAGGACATTTTGTTTCAACTTCTCACCTTTCAAAGGGAGGAGTTCACCTATATCTCCCCTCCAGGGTTTCCAGGGAGTCCATGATTCCAAAAGCAAGGATGAATTAAGTTGCCTCAGCTCTGGTAGTCAGAGTTAGAGCAAAGTGATCAGGGTCGAGTATTCTTTGTGGACTACCTAGTAGTCTCCCTGCTTTCTTGAAGAGTAGAGAGAGGGTCGTTCAGTGGTTTGCCATTTCTTTTCTCCAGCTCATTTTACAGATGGGGAAACTGAGGCAAAGAGGGTTAAGCGACTAAGTGTCTAGGCCTAGCATTTTATCCATTGCACAACCCACATGCTCCTGTCAACAGAATGAACTCTTCTGTTTCTCCCACCTGTTTGAGGGAAATGAAGAGGCTGGGGCATGAAGAAGAGATCCCTCTTTAATTTGGAAAAATGGAAGCTCTTGGAAGGCAAGAATGACCTGTGAGTTTTGTTTTCATCTTTCACAGAATATGACCATGTTTAATAAATGTTTACTGAAAGTTCTTAAAAAACAAACAAAACAAGCAAACAACGAAGAAAAAAAAAGTAAGAACATACCTGCCTTCACTCCTTTGTAGAGGGGGAGATGTTCACAAGTATAAACTAAATAACATCAGATTCAGGGGATAGATGGATTCATTTGGCTGAGTTTTTTTTCCTTTTTTAAAAAAATTTCTTTATTATAAATGATGGCTCTCTTAGAGGTAGAAGGAGTGATACAAGGGAAAATCTAAGTGACATGAAAAAAGGCATCAATAAAAATCCATTTTAAAATAGATCAATAAATATTTTCTGAAAAAAACTGGATTTGGAAAGGTCAAGGGAAAGTTCTTCCTGGTAGAATAGAGGAGGTCCTGGACTGGGATTCAGACAGGACAGGGCTCCAGCTGTGGCTCTGCCACTCACCAGCTGAATGGCTTTAGGCATTCGGGCCACTTCAGCTCTCTGAGGCTTCACTTCCTCCTGTGGTCAGAGAAAAGTTTAGATTCAATGATGGCTAGGCTTTATTCCATGTGTGATGTTAGAGTGGTCTCTGATCCAAAGGAGCCTAGATCTAGAACCGGAAGGAACCTCATACACCCTTACAATTTACAGATGAGAAAACTGAGGTCCAACAACATTAAGTAACTCGCCTATGCTCATACAAGCCAAAGTGGCAGAGCCAGATTGGAACCCTGAGTCTATCCACTATACTACTCTGCCTTTGGTCAGCTTGCTCAAGAAGGGTAACCTCAGGCAGCCTATTTCTAAATTCAACGGAAATTGCTTTGGCATCCTGCTTCCTGCTCCCTTCCTGCTGTTTCCAAAGAGCTGTTTCATTTCCCAACTCCTCCAAGCATCCTTGTTCCTCATTCTGCTCTTCCTGAATTGCTTTGTCCCACTCTGCCTGCCCTATAGTAGTTTTTAAATATATTTTAAAATCAAATTCATGGACCATTACATCCTTTTCCTCCTTGGCATCCAAGTGAGGACTTCCTTCTGAATCATCATTGCCATTGGCCATGTGATATTGTTTAAATTTATTCATCTGGGCAGAGCCAAGATGGTAAAGTAAAGACAGCAACCATACTGAACTCTCCCAACAGCCCTTTCAAAGAACTTTAAAATAATGATTCAAATCAAATTTTGTAGTAGCTGCATCACCAAAGGGTTAAAGTGACACAATTTCCCTAGCAAAGACAACTTAGGAGATACAAAAGAGAGTTCTGTAACACCGAGGCTGGGTGCAGAGTCCAGAGAGTGGCAGAAGCACCAGTGGTGGGCCTTGAAGGTTGCTGGGTCAGCACTGGTAGCAGCAGCAGCAGCTTTGGGAGCTCTCAGACCAGATAAAGGAAAGGGGTCAGACAACTCTTCAGAAAGAGATTACCTTTGTAGGCAATCAGCTGGTGCTGATTGGCAAGTCTATTGCCATTAGCAGTTCTAGATTACAGCTCCAGGTCAGAGGGAAGCACTTGTGATCAGTCCCAAGAGAGCAGGGTCCCTGGTCACAGTTCCAAGGCAAAGAGAAGTGCTAATGCTCATAAATGTAAGGGAATAAGGAAGCTGGTCACAGTAACAGCTTGTGGCTTCAGGAGGCCAGGGACCCTCCTGAATAAAGAACAGAACACAGACCAGGAGAGCAATGACCACGCTTCTTCCTAAATCACATCACCTTGGAAGGACTGAAAACTTGCAACCCTCCAGAACGAACTCCAAAAACAGCAGCATGAAAAAAATCTGAAAATCGGGATAGTGTCTCCCTACTGACAGATCCAAACTTTAACATTAAGTTCAAAGTCAAAAAAATAGGTTGGGAAAATAAGTGAACAAAGAACTGAATCATAAAAAGCTACAACAGTAGCGGGGAAAACCAAGACAAAAACTCAGAAGACAACTATGTGAAAACAGTTATAATCAAAATCTCAACCAAAAAAATGCTAATTGGATCCAAGTCCAACAAAAATTCCTGAAAGAATTTAAAAAGAGAGACAAAAGTGGAAGAGGGAAAATTGGGAAAAGAAATGAGGGTGGTGCAAGAAAATTATGAAAAGAGAATTAACAACTTGATAAAACAAACAAAAAAGTTACTGAATAAGGGAAAATGTAAAAGAGACCAAAAGTTCCACTGAGGAAAAAAAAAATCCTAAAAAAGTAAGAAAAACCACATAGAGGAAAAGATACAAAAACTCACTGAAGAAAATAATTCCTTAAAAAATTAGAATTGGGCAAAAGGAAGTTAATGACTTTATGAGACATCATGAAACAATGAAACAAAGTCTAAAAAATGAAAAAAATAGAAGACAATATGAATTATCTCATTGAAAAAACAGCTGACCTTTAAAAGAGATTGAGGAGAGAGAATTTAAAAATTGTATAATTCTATAATAATAATAATACTAAATATATAATACTTATATATTTAATATATAATAATAATATTAAACATATAGACATCATATTTCTTTTTATATTATTGTAATATTATTTCAATAGTATGTCATTTTCCAAATACAGGTAATGATAGTTTTAACATTCATAAGATTTTGTGTTCCAGATTTTTCTCCTTCCAGATTGTGATGGAGTACTATTATGTAATAAGAAATAAATAAGAAATATGGCAAGAATAATATGAACTGACACAAAGTGAAGTGAGAACCAAGAGATCACTGTGCACAGTAGTAGCAATGTTGTAGTGATAATCAACTGTGAAAGACTTAGGTACTCTTATCTATTCAATCCAAGACAATTTCAAAGGACTCATGGTGGGAAAAAAAATGCTATCCACCTCCAAAGAACTGATGAACTCTGAGTGTTTGAAGTATAACTTTCTTGATTTACTGTTTTGTTGTTGTTGCTTTGTGTATAGCTAATATGGAAATATGTTTTGCATGATTTCATATTTGTAATTGATTTCATTTTGCTTACTTTCTCTTTAGCTCAAGGAGGGGTAAGAAGGAAGGAGAGGGTTTGGAGCTCCAAATGTTAAAAAGAATGTCAAAAATAAAAAATAAATTTGGGTTGGGGGAGGTTGTTGTTGTTTTAAAGCTCCTTTACCTCTGTTTCTGGACTGGACTATGCAAGTCCAAAATGAAATTTTGAACCTGGCACTTATTCATTACCATTGAGCACCATCCTTCCCATCCTTCCTCCTAGAAGTTAATGCCTTATCCTCAAAAGTTCCCTTTTATCTTCCCTGCATTTCTTTTCTATGTACTGACTTCTGTATTGTCTTCCTCATTAGAAGTAAGCTCCTTGAGGGTAGAAATTATTTTTGCTTTTGCCTCTTGAGGATAGGGATTAATTTTTTTTAATTTCCCTAAAGCTTAATTAGCACAGTTCCTGGCACACAGTTAATGATTAATAAATGATAGATGACTATTTTCAGATTATTCTCTGCCAGTTATACAATAAAGTCAGAACTATTCTTTCATCTCTGCCTTCTGAGAAAAACTCTAGACTTCTCTTTATAACTATAATATAATAAACTCCTTGAAGATTAAGGTTATGCCATAATCATTTTATTAGCTACCTCAATACAAAGTATAACACTTTGCACTTAATAGATGCCAGATAGAAGGATAAACGCAGTTATATCCTAAAACTGAGGAGGGATCCTAGAAGACCCTGGGGTTCAGATAGAAGATTTGACTTCTTGGGGATTGGACCTGCTGGTTTCTAAGGCTCTCTTCCAGATCTAACAGTCTATATATCTGTCTCTGTCTCTCTCTGTCTCTCTGTCTCTCTGTGTGTGTCTCTTTCTTCACATCTCTCCTCTGTCTCTCCCTCTCTGTCTCTGTGTGTGTGTCTCTGTCTCTCTGTCTGTCTCTGTCTCTGTGTGTGTATGTCTCTCTGCATGTCTCTCCTCTGTCTCTCCATCTCTCTGTGTCTCTGTGTCTCTGTGCCTCTCGCTCTTCTTCTTCCTCTTCTTCCTCTTCCTTCTTCCCCCACTCTCTCCTCTCCTTTACTCTCTCATTCCCCCCACATCCTTCTCTCCCTCCAACTCTGTAACAAAGATTGCTTCAAAAAAACAAACAAACAACTTGGCCTAGAATTTCTGCAAAATTTGAACTAGGAAGTATAATTGTAAATGACCAATAAGAAGTAGATCAAATTAAGCAGTGTCCAGAATCCTAACAGTGTAAAGTGTGCCGTTTAGGAGAGACAACACTGCTTGGGAGGCGGAGAACTAGCCTTGCCTGAGTTTAAGTGCCCTACCTCTGATGTAGTCTGGCCATGTGACACTGGGCTGGACAACTCATCTACAGGTTCAGTGCCCAAGGTCCCTCTCTATGAGTTGTACAGAAGGTGCTGATCAGCATTAGTAGAGGGAGTTTTCTATACCAAAGAAATCACAGGCTCACTGCCTGTCCTTACAGAGTTTATAGGCAGGATTTCCCAAAGGAAAAGAATTTTTAATTCTGGTTGACTGAGAGTGGGCGCTGTAGAGGAGGTACAAGAAGATAAAAGGTTAACGAAGAAGGGGGGAAAAGACATACTTTTGCAAGAAAAATCCCCTTTTCCTCTTAGGGTGGTAGCAGGTGAAAATCAGCCAAATTTAGAATACCAGGAACTTATCTGTTTGGGAGTTTCCCTGGAGTAATCTTATCAGGACTTCTGAGAACTGGTCACTAGATTTGCATAATGCTTTGTATAGTCTTACTATTCTCTTCCAGGTTGTCCAAGATAAGCAGAGACTTTTCTAGTTGTGATAGAGGATAATTGTACTTTTGTATCATGTTTTCACATTTCTTAACCCATTTGATCATTATTTAAGTCTCTGGACATATTTCCTGCCTCAGAATCCTCATCATAATAAATAACTTTAATTAAAGGCTCATACTCTGGTTGCAAGATAACAAATGTCAGGTTTTAATGTTCTCAAATTACCAAACTAACCCATAAGCTGTTGAAAGAAAAGCAAATTCCTTCTGGAACATTCATGAAACACCAGGTACTCAAACCTGACTGGCAGGTAGCCCCCTTTTTGATAGCAATAATAATAATATTTGCATGATTAGAGAGACAGAATGAAATAGCGAATTAATCAGTCAACAAGCATTTATCAAGTGCTTACTATAGGCCAGGCTCAGTGCTGGAGATAGAAATATGATGAAAAAGAAACGCTATCTTTTTTCTCAGAGAGCTTATGGGGAAAGGCTACTTATAAAAGTGAAGCTGGAAGGGGAAGAGAAAAGAGATTCCAAAGGGAGGAAGGTATGGTGGCAAAGTCTGGAACGAGGGATCATTGATGCCTTCTCCAAAATGGAGGTTCTCAAAGAATTCACCAATGGGAGAAAGGACTCAAGTGGACAGAGAGGAGTGGCTAAGATGTGGTGGTAAAATCTAGAGAATGAGGAATGGATAGAGAGCCAGCCTCAGGCCCTGAGTTCATTGCCTACCTTTGACAAATATTGAGTATCTGAATCTGGGAAAACCACAATTTCTCAGAGTGGCCTGCATTAGTGCATGGAATTTCCTCAGTGGGAGTTCTTTATACCAACGAAATCAATAAACTTTCCTCTAATGATATTGTAGGAGACAGGTGGGGTGCAAGATCCCCTTCCCAATCCAATCAGACACATCATCAGGTACAAAGAGAAAGCATTTATTTAATCCCTGCAGGAAGAGGCCCAGACTCACACCTGGGAGCCATGCCAACTCCCACCCTGTGGGCCTGGAACCTGACCAGCTGTCCAGGGTTTAAAAGGCAAAGGATTAGAGCCTTCTCATTGGATACACTAAAAGGACATAACCATCTTTGACCCATAGTCACCAATGCTGGCTGCCTCCCACAGGTCACGGTCACTTCTTGCAACTTCCTATATCTCAGGTTCAAAGTTCATCCTTCCAGAGATCAAATGACCTCCCAAGGTCCCATTCTGGGAACATGTGACAATACTGATAAATACTTCATCCAATCAGTCCCAATCAATATTAATAACTAATAATATTTAGGTTATTAAACAATTATTTATAAGCTATCATATGAAAATAAATGTTATAATTTAATGAAACAAATATTAATTATTATTCTGGGCAGTGGGGAAGTGGATAGAGTCATAGAGTCAGGAAATGTCCATTTTCCTCAATTCAAATCTAGCCTCAGACACTTACTAGCTATGTGAATTTGGGCAAGTTGCTTAACCCTGCTTGCCTCAGTTTCCTCATATGTGAAATGAGCTGCAGGAGAAAAATGGCAAACCCCTCCAATATCTTTGCCAAAAAAACCCCAAATAGGGTCAAAAAGAGGCAGACACAACTTTAAAAATAACTACAATAACCATTCACAAATACTGCGTATTTTATAAGCATTGGAAGAGAAATAAAAGTTAGTCTCTAGGCACTGACACTTGATTCTTGCATTGAACATCAGAGAATCACAGGATCTCAGAGATGAAAAGGACTTCAGAAGCCATGTAGTTCAACCTATACATAATCACAACATACCAAACATCTGGCTGTCCAGTCTTACTTCACTGGTCTCTAACTCAGAGGAATCCAGCAGGCAAACCAGGCCACCTTTGGATTGCTCCAATTATTTGAAGTTTCCCTTTCCTCAAGCATAAATTTGTTTCTTTGTGATTTCTGTCTATTATTCCTATTTCTGCCCCCTGAAATCAAACAGGATATGCCCTTTCTCTTCTACATGGTAGTTTATCTAATACTTGAAGACAACCACCATTTAATACAAACTCCCAAATTCCTTTGCCAGGCTAAATATCTTCAGTTCTTTTTATTAGTTTCTAAAAGAGCTAACTTGAGATGTTTCCTCATTCTAGTTGTCTCTCTCTGGATGTTCATCAGTTAATCAATCTTATCTTGACACATAGCATCCCAGAACTAAACAGTATTTGAGACATAGTCCCCCAAAAGGCAGAATATAAAAGAACTACTACTTCCTTGATCCAGGATCCAATATTTCTTTTAATAGATGGATGAAAACAATTAGTTCCAGCACATATGAACTTAGTTGAAGCAGGCTCTGTGGAGTTCTTAGAGCTTGTTTAGACATCAAAGACACCGAGGTTACCCACTGTGTTCTGGGCCATCCCCAATCATCTTACTACTGGACTTTAGTGATTCTGGAAGAGAGAATGACTCTGTGCAACTCTGTCTCACTTAAATTAAATTCATGCGTGAATCAAGACATCATTAAATTCATGCATGAATCAAGATATCATGGTTTTCGTTGTTGTTGTTGTTGTTTTTGGTGGTGTTAAGTGTCTGAGACAGGATTTGAGCTCAGGTCCTCCTGACTTCAGGGCTGGTGCTCTATCCACTATGCCACTTAGCTGCCCCTCATGGTTCTTTTCAAAAATGAAGGATGAACAACAAACAACAGTAACACAACCCAAGGTAGCATTCATCTTTTCAACTACTTCAGCATACTATTGACTCATATTGAGCTTCTACTTCACTAAGAAACAGTTGTAGTCCTCAGATATTTTTCAGATGAACTGCTATCTTTGCATGGTATACTTGTGATTTTGAAATTTTTTTGGACCCAAATGGAATGCTTTACATTCATCCCTTTGCATTTTCACCTTATTGAATTTGTCTCAGAATTCAAACTGTTTCCAGAGACAACTAATTGATAAATTGACAGTCTTAAGAGAACTGGGATTAATTTATCATTTTTTAGTTGTTAGACTTAATATATATTAATAATGCAGATTAAATTTATATGTGTATTCTTTCTGCCTCTTTTTTGAGAGATAAACTGTTATTATATATTGATGAGTACACTCCTGACTATATCTCTTAGATAATTTGATAAGTGTAATGTCTCTGCCTTTATCCAGATTATTGACCAAAAAATATTCCAATAGCAGAAGTTCAAACTCTGGTCTCTGCAGCACTCCAGTGGAGCCTACCTTCTAAGATGGCAATAAGCCAGTAATGACCATTCACTGGATTCAGCCATGCAACCAATTTTTAATCAACCTAATGATACCTGTCTATTCTATCATCTTACTCATATCTCTCTTCATATTTCCCATAAAAATAGCTTGAGAAACTGTCTAAGGTATGCTGAGATCTAGATAAACTGCTTCTACACCACATCATTGCACTCGAATAATATCAAGCCAGATAATCTTTTTGCTACCATTGCTAATTTTTGGACGGATCACTAACCTTTTCCTTCAGTCAAGTTTTCCATAATGACAGGAATCAAAGTCAAATTCCCCAGTCTATAGTTTGCAGACTATATATTCTCTTCCCTCTTATGAAAACTGGAACACTTGCCTTTCTCTAATTCTTAAGAATTTTTCCTATAGACCATGATATTACAAAGTTACCAATGGTAGCTCAGTTCTCTTCATAGCTTAAGATTGTTCCTCTGGGCTTGGTGACTTGAAACCAAGGATATCTAGGTACTCTATACCTTTCTCTTTACTTTTCTTGATTCTTAACATTTTAGCAGTCCTGAATAATACAGAATAATTCTTATGATGCCAGGCATTTATATTCATCCTATGTTTCCCTGTTTTTCTTTCTTCCTCTTTTTTATGTTTCTTTTTTCCCCCTTTTTTTATTATAGCTTTTTATTTACAAGATATATGCATGGAAAGTGCATTGACAATTGCAAAACCTTTTGTTCCAACTTTTCTTTTTAATGTGTTTTTAAAAAAATCTAAGTTTGTTGATGAATTCCCTATGTATCCTCCTTGGTCTTATCATATAAGTAACCTTTCACTTGCTCTTCAGAATTATTTCTTTTTTTATATCTTTGGAATATCATTTTCAAGACCTCCAGGCTTGGCACCTTGGGCCACTGGATCCTACTTGTCATTTTTTTTTAATCCTTTGAAATCTATTTTCCTAAAATCTAAGATGCCTGTTAAACTTTCCTCTCCTTCAGTATCACTGGTTCTAAAATATCACTAAGATTCCCATTGTTTTTTCCCAAACAATCAATTTTCAATTTTTCTTTCTTGGTCTAAGTATCATACTCCTATGTTACAGTAACCATATTGTTTCTATTTCTGCCTCTGTTGATCTTCACCCAAGTGTGTGTCCTGGATTTCCTCATGGGAATGTATCTTCTTTATATATGGTGGCACACTTTCCTCCCTACCCCAATTTAGGTCTCCTGTTCTCTTTAAGTTAAATGTTCCTTTGTGGAGCCACTAGCCAGTCTAATCCCACCAATTCTCAGTGATACCTACAAAGTCCAATTTGCCCTTTTGTATGGGATCTCTAGTTTACTAGAGTTGTTATTCTTGTAGACCTAGAAAATCATGGGCTTCTCTGAATTTCTGGATATTTCTCCTGCTGGTCTTCTTCCTATATTATAGCTCTTCTTTCTGACATAGAATTTGGTAGATACATTTAAACAATTTTCTCCAACTTTTTATTTTCAGTTTAGGTTAGCCACTTAGACTAGATTTGGAAGACTTGAAATACAAGTACATTCTTACCAGCCTTTGTTAGGTACACCACATCCCTGGCCAGGACTGTTTTCATTCCTATAATTTTCAGCTATGGTCTAGAAATTCAAATCCTATTCTCAGACATTCTCTATTAAGCCAGCAGCTTACTTCCTATTTCTGCCACCATGTGACCTATTTCATGGGGGCTTTGGATTTGTTCCTCCAGTCAAGGAGATAGATGTGCGAGACAGCTGGGGCACTTTGAGTAAAAGAAATCATTTAATTGTAGAAGCCAGTGGACAAGAATAGAAGCTATTCTTTACACTAGAATAGAGGAATAACTTTGTTCCATAATGAATTCAAAATGCAGATTTCTGAGATTCACCGAATTTAAAAGTGACTGAATGGATGGATTGATGGAAAAATATTTATTAAGCAATTGCTGTGTTCAATGCTAAGCATTAGAGATAAAAAGTAAATCATTTCCATCTCTCAAGAAGTTCATATTCTAATGGAAAGTTTTAACTCCAAGTTAAATGATAGGTCCCATAATCTGTAGAGGCACTAGCAAAGTAGAGGGTAATGCCTTTTAAAGGTCATTTCCATATCTGTTTCTGATGCTAAATCATTTAAAAGTGTCAAAGACTTTGGGGACTATAATTTTCTTTCCTAAATCTACGGGCATTAGCATCTGAAGAAGCTATTGCCAGGCTACATCTTCCCAGGGGTGTTTTCTCAGGATGGTGGCTGACGACACTGGTCTGCAACCAGGACCAGTTGAATGGGGGGAATGGTGCCTTATTGTCCATCTGTGGCAGTTGGGAATCAAAATCATTGAATCACCTTGCTTACCTTGCAGATAGAGTCTTGGAGGCCCAGAAGTCAAATACAATATTTGTCCAACAACACTTAGACCTTATGTATGAAAGCCAGGTTTCAAATCCAGGTTCCCTTTACTCTAGAGTCAATCTTCTCTCCACTATACCATTTTGCCTTATGTTCCCAGAGTTTTATTTTTCTTTTGTTCCCCATGAAGAACCTGAAAATATAGAAAAATAGTATATCACTATGCGCTCTCTTTGGGATTAGCTTATTTATGCAACTTATTGTCAGGTAATTGTACTGTGTCTTACTGTACTGTGCCTATCGCATCAGCCATCAACTTCCTATTGGTTCATACAACTATATATTTTCTGAGTCCCTTCAGTCAATCAAGTCAATAAGGAGTTATTAAGCACCTACTGTACTTAATAAACCTAATTTGCCTCAGTTTCTTCATCTGAACAATAAACTGGAGAAGGAAAGGCAAACCATCCAGTATCTCTGCCAAAAAAACCTCAAATGGAGGGTGTCATACTTAGTTGGACATAACTGAAAAACAACTGAACAATAAGAAAATATACTTACAGATCAATGGATTGAGATAACAAAACGAAATGCACTTCATATACATACAGTTGGAGAGAATCACTATGTTCTTCCCTATTAATGCAGAATATCTATTTGCAGATCACAGATCTATAAAATAATCATAGAATGTCAGAACTGGAAGGAACATTACAGATTTCCTAGTATAATCCCTTCATTTTACAAATGAGGAAATTGAGATCCAGACACACGGAATGCCCAAGGTCATAAAGGTGGTGAGAAAATACAGTAGAAGGCTGCTTGGCAGCTATCCTAACCTCGGCTATCAAGATGATATAAAAAATTGATCAAGCACAAACAAGGGATATTTTTAAAATATAAGATGCACTTGGGCAAGGACACATGATGTGAAATCAGATTCAAGAAGATTTGCAATCAGTAGACAGCCAGACGCCTCTCTCTGTCCCTCACAGTAAGACTTATCCTAGATCCTACATCAATGTGAAGGAAAGGTCTCCTAGGTCAGAGAAGCAGAGACTCAGCTCCCTGTAATTGCTTTTCTCCCCAAATACCAGATGTATTTTGGTAAATGGCAAGAAAAAAAGAGGGGACTGTTTCTGTGATGTATGTCTATTTCACATTTGACTATTTTGTGGGGGTTTTTTAAACTTTTTCCCTTCCTCTATTTTACAACCTTATTTTTCCACTCACGTAGTTAAATTCTTACTATACCTATCATATTTTAACAACCAGACCCAGTAGGGATTGCAGAAGGACTTGGCCCACTGTAGCAGCAAAGGGGGAATTCAAAGTCAGTTCTCCTGACTCCAGATCCAGAGTCCTTCACAAGATTCAGCTGGGAGTTTATGTAGTGAAAGCCTGAATTAGATCTTTGGTTCCCAACAAGAGACCTGAGAGGCTACTTGGTACTTTGGAGCACTCATTATTATTGTGGTTGTTGTTGCTATTTCAGTCATGTCCAAATCTTCATGACTGCATGGGTATAAAGGGGATGGGTTTGCTTTGCAAGGATATTAGAATTGTTTGCCATTTCCTTCTCCAACTCATTTTACAATGAGGAAACTGAGACAAAAAGGTTAAGTGTTTTTTATTTTTATTCCCAATTATTTCAGATTCCAATTTTGTCTCAATTACCAATTACTAATACTTAGCAAAATGCTTGGCGTATAACAAATATTTAATGACCATTCATTGAATAAATGAATGACTCTCTTCCATAAAATATTATAAAACAGCTAGGTAGTGCAGTAGATAAGACTACCAATTAATCTTAAATCCATCTATACATATGTGTATATGAATATATATAGCATTTGTATATGCATATACATATATATGGATAGATTTCTAATTTTTTACTTGTTTCTCCTATGTAAATCACCATAAGGACCATTGTTTGGGATGTTTTAAGTAACAAGAATTAAACTATTTACAATGTCAGAGAAAACAGTCAGCACTGAAATTTGGAATGGGAAAAAAAGGCAATTCATTGCTTAAATATTGATACTAGCTATAGTTATAAATTTTAATAAATTCACTTCAATCCATGCCTGTTTTTCATGTTTGAAGATAGCTATTATTTCTATTATTGAATATGTTAATAATAGAAATATGTTACAAGGTTTTTGTGGGGTTTTTTTTAATACTACACTAACCTAGATGCTCTCAGCCATCACAATTTGTTATTCATATTGTATGGTCATCAGCTCAAAATTTTAAAAGTTAGTGGGAATGTTGACTCAAGGTCCTACTTCCCAGGTCCTTACTGCCCATCATTAACATACTTTCTTTGGCTTAGAGTATATTTCTATAAGACCTTTGGTAAAACTTTATAATTATTAACACGTCAGTTTTGATTAGCTTATCAGAATTTCTAGCTATAATCTCTTTGTTTTTTCTTAAAGATTTTATTTACAAAACATATGGATGGGTAATTTTTCAACATTGACAATTGCAAAATTTTTTGTTACAAATTTTCCCCTCCTTCCCTCCATCCCCTCTCCTAGCTGGCAGGTAATCCAATACATGTTAAATATGTTAAAATATATGTTAAACCCAATATATGTATACATATTTATACAGTTATCTGGCTGCACAGGAAATATCAGATCAAGAAAGAAGAAAAAAATGAGAAAGAAAACAAAATGCAAGCAAACAACACAGAGAGAGTGAGAATGCTATGTTGTGTTCCATACTCAGTTCCCACAGTCCTCTCTCTGGGTGTAGATGGCTCTCTTCATCACTAAACAAGTAGAACTGATTTGAATCATCTCATTGTTGAAGAGAGCCATGTCCATCAGAATTAATCATCATATAATCTTGTTGTTGCCATGTATAATTGACAGGGGTGAACCCTGAAAAATGATGGGGTGAACTCGGAAACTCTTCTCTGACAGAAACCCATCCTTCAGGGCAGTTAAGTGGTTTCATTCTGTTGGAAATCTTGGTGGGGAGAAGGTGCACCTTCTATTGAGTTGAAGATTAGCCCAGGACCACTCCCAGTAGCTATAACACTCCCTTAAGTGGTCTCATTCAGTTGGAGATCTGGGCCTGATATTTCTATTTGAGTGGCTTGAAACTCCAAGTTAAGTACTCTCTTTTCAACTGAAAATCTAGGTGTGTGTGTGGGGGAGGTTAACAACATTGAGGGATTCTCATTCAATTTTGAATGGAAGCTCTAGCCTCAGACTGCTATAAAAAATAATTCTGAACTCCAAATCTCTGCAGAAGTCTGAAGTAGGATTATGCTTTGCCAATTAAGCTCTCTTGGCAAAGCTGCCTACCAGGCCTCTTGCATTGTGAAGACATTCTGTTTGGGACAAGAAGACCAACCAAATTGACTACTCAGAGATCACTCATAGAAAGCAGAATTATTTATTAAGATCTCAAGAAGCAGACCCCATCCTGGTCTGTGAGCCAAATTCACAGCAGGATAGGGCCAGAGCCTTGAAAATGCTTATAGCTTTTATACATTTCCAACAAAGAACCTCCGAAATCCTGCCCTCTATATGTTGTGACTAGTCACATAACTCTACTGTACCCTTAGTTGGTAGTAGACAAGGTGATATACAGCTACTTAGGCCATGTTGGAAAAAGGAATGTGGTTTAGGCCTTATCTAAAATCACGTGATTCTGGAGAAGTCAAAACTGAGGACTCATAGGCTTGGTCTACTTTAATAGACAGTCTCTGATCAATATGTGCTGTAAGTTCTTCACCCTTTTCCCACACAGTCCCCCCTGTTATTCATAAATATATTTGTATATATATTTCTTCATGAAGAACTTACATAATGGTCAAATTCAATTAACATCTCTGCTACACATCGCTTGTTAATCTCCTCATCTGGATCATCACCAGTTTGTTCCCATTATCCCCTAATGAATGCTGGTAGACACAATTAATCACTGACCCATCATTATAAACAATATTTAACTTGCTCCATCTGTTTCTACACTCACCACCATCTATGATATCTATCTACCCTCTCTGGTCAATGAGTAAAAGTCCATTCATACTTACTCTCTCCCATCCATATCCCTTCACCTGTTTGATTTAGGCAATGCCCCAATGAAGTACCCCAGATCAATACCGCTATCAAGATTTTACATGCACAGTTCATCAGTTCCTTTTTAGTGTTTGTCTCAGCTCGTTCTCTGCATTCAGTTGGGAAGTCCATACCCTCAGAGTGTCCACCGGTCCTTTAATTCTGGTATTCTGAGTCCACCCTCTTTCCTGTGTAGTACTGTTGTATTTTATGTCAAGAGGATCTGTAACGGTTCTTTCCAGTTCAGGATCAGCTTGTCCTCCTTCCACATCCGAACCAGGACCCAGTCTCCAAGCTAGAACTCATGCACTGTTGAAATCCTAAGGGAGAAGTCTGATCAATAAGCCCTTTTAGGTGTAAAGTTTTCAGATGTTACAGTAAAGACATAACATATTTCCTTAAAAACAAATCCTTAGTTTGAAATATTGGATCCAAGGAAGAATTTTGAATCCCTTTTGGATAAGGGTGACCATACAATAATTCATAAAGTGACAATCCCACATCTCTTCAGGGTTTTGGGCTAATTCTTAATAAGGCAAGGGGAAGGCACTTGGTCCAGGACAATTGTGTTTCAGCCAATTTAGTCAGTTGCTGTTTAATTTCCTTATCCATCCTTTCCACTTTACTTGATGAGGGCAGATGCTATGAGGTATGTAAGTCCCATGATATTTCTAGAGCTTGGGCCACAGATTGGAGGATCTTAGCTGTGAAACAAGTTCCTTGGTCCGAATCTACCTGCTCCACCAACCCATACCCTGGAATGATATGCTCAAGGAGTACTTTTACAACTGCTGAGGCAGTTGCCCAGGCAAGGGGAAAGGCCTCCACCCATAAGGTCAGATGGTCTACTATGACCAATAGGTATTTGAGATGCCCCACCAATGGCAGCTCGGTAAAGTCTACCTGTATGTTTTGGAAAGGCCTGATACCAGGAGCCTTCCTCCTTTTAGACTTGTCATTAGGCCACTTTATTCATCCTCTGACAAACAGGACACCCGCTGACCAGTTGCCTGCTATTGTGTATAAGCCAGTACCACAAACCTAGTCAGCACCAGGTCACACAGGCCTTGGACACCCCAATGACTGCCCTGATGTAAATGTTGGAGTACATATCTCATACCTGCTGTGACCAGTACATTTCTGCCATTAGGGAGGAGCCAGTGCCCTCTTTATCCTCCTGAGCACCAAGGCTTTGGATTTCCTGCTTATCTTCTGGGGTATGGGAAGGTGGAGGCATTGGAGGCAGAAATGTCAGAATTAGCACCATCATCTCCTCCATACTTACAGATTCCTCTTCTCCAGGCTGTTTCACCTCCTTATCTCAAATGAATCTCCTCTTTTATGCCCCTGCACATGAATCACTGCAAAGTTCTTAGGTAACATAAGATTAGTCAAAATTATAGTGACCAATGGCCTGTGTGCCAATCCCTTCCCTTTACTGTTTCCATTCTTTCCCTCAAGTAATTTACAGGAGCTAATTACTTTTTCCCTTCACTTATACAATGAGTATGCCTAGTTTTCCCACAGCTCCATCAGGTCAGAGAGCCCCCATGTTCAGCCATTTACTTCTCTTACTCTATTTTTATTTCTCCCTTCCAATATCTGCAAACCTAAACCTCACATTTCACAAATTGCAATTTGTCTTGAGAAATTCTCAGACCCTGTGCTCTTAAATAATTTAATAAATCGATAGTGACTTGGACAGGATCACTCTTTTTTTTTCTATCACAAGAAGATCATCTAGATTTTGTAAGACAATAAGAAATTTATCCCAGAATGTTCACAGAATTCTTAAATACCCAAATAGATCTTCCATAAATTGAATATTATACCAATCATTTTTTTTTCAAATACCCAATACACAGAAATATCCCAAAATATATATATTTTGGCAAGATTCCCACAAGCCAGAGTTCTGATAACAGGGCTCCTTGTTTATAGGAGTGATAACCACTGTTCTATTTTCTCAAAACTTTCTTATTTTCCCCCTTCTCTCCCTCCTCCTGCAAAGCCAGAGCCAGAGGAAGAGAAAAAGAAAAAAAAAAAAAAGACTTTTCAAACTTCTTTTCTTTCTATCTGAGCCATTTTGAAAGAATTACTACTTTGAATGAATTCCAGTTCCCACAATTCAGTCTCCTATTTCTCTAAGCCTGTAACATAAAGGCTGAATTCTTGTCCCTTATGAGCTTTCCAACTTTTAACACAGAACAAAAAATGCAAAGCAGACAAACATAAATACACAGACACACACAGAGTTCTATTTTTCTTGAATTCCCTAATGTCCTGACATAAATGCATGGACTGCTACCTTCCCATATTCTCAGTACCAGTATAGGTCACCCTCACATCAACAGTCCCCCAAGAGTGTTCTCGGAAGCCTTTTCCTTGGGGTCTGAGCAGTCCTCCACTTCTTTTAGAGAGCTTGTCTCTCCCTCAGCCAATAGACCCTCAGGCTCCGATTCGAGCTTACCTCTTGAGCTATGTGTACATATTCTAGACTGTGCTGGCTGTCAGGACTTGTCCATTATCCTCTTTCTTCAATCTTCAATTCTGCTTTCCACTGAGTATCTCCACTTCGGGTCGTTGTCTAAGAGGGGAGGGAGGCTGCACACCCAGAGTCAGAGAACATGGAGAAAACTGCTCTGTGGGCGCCCATCCCTGTTCGGGTACACACAGCCATCTCCCCCAAAGACTCCATCCTGGACGAGCCCCCAACTGTTTGGGACAAGAAGACCACCCAAATTGACTACTCAGAGATCACTCATAGAAAGCAGAACTATTTATTAGGATCTCAAGAAGCAGACCCCATGCTGGTCTGTGAGCCAAATTCACAGCAGGAAAGGGCCAGAGCCTTGAAAATGCTTACAGCTTTTATACATTTCAAACAAAGAACCTCCAAAATCCCGCCCTCTATATGTTGTGATTGGTCACATAAGTCCACTGTACACCTAGTTGGTAGTAGACAAGGTGATATAAGGCTTCTTCGGCCATGTTGGACAATAGAATGTTGTTTAGGCCTTATCTAAAATCACGTGATTCTGGAAAAGCTGAAACTGAGGCCTAATAGGCTTGGTCTACTTTAGTAAACAGTCTCTGATCAATATGTGCTGTAAGTTCTTCACCCTTTTCCCACACAATTCTCTTCTCAGTGTTGACCTTTATGTCCCTAATAGGATCTCTTGGCACTAAGGGGTCTGTCTTCCTAGTAAAGCTGGCTTCTCAGTGCCAATAAAAATCCCTTTTACAATTCAGACTTTTTGGGTTCACGAATTCTTTCATGTTGGACCTGCGTCTCCAACCAGAGGGGATCCCCACTTCAATTCTCACACTTCTCCTCTACCATTAAAACTGCATCATAATGATCTACTCGTTCTGCTCACTTCACTCAGCATCAGTTCATGTAAGTCTCTCAAAGCCTCTCTGTATTCATCCTGCTGGTCATTTCTTACAGAGCAATAATATTCCATAATATTCATATACCACAGCTTATCCAGCCATTCTTCAATTGATGGGCATTCACTCATTATTCAGTTTCTTGCCACTACAAAGAAGGCTGCCACAAACATTTTGATGGGAGCCAGATATCAGCAATGGTTAGAATGATTAAAGTCCTTGGTCTTTGGTAGCTAGGTGGTCATTGACCAAAAGAGGTTAAATTACTATATACAATCTAGAAGCCAAACCCCATTCCCTGAGGCAAGCAGGGAGGAACACTGATAGGATTATAAGTGGACCTTTTGATTTTGATTAGACCTTTTGTTTTCCTAAGTAGGCCTTTATTGTAGTGGCCCTGATTGAATTCCTTGTTCAATTCTGAAAATTGACAAAACTTACAAATTATTATATTTTTCCCCCATAAAGGAACCTACTGTATTGTAAACCCACAAAACTCCTTTTTTTAGGAATTTATCCCACTTTATGACATCATGGGCTCATTAGGAACTTGCCAGGCTTTGATGGCATCTTTCTACTGGTTCTATTGAGTTTCACTCAGAATCCCTCTTTCCCCTTGTTAACTGCTAAAAACCCTTTTCCTTGATAAAAAACAAAACAAAACAAAACAAAAAACATATGGATTTAACCTACTGTTGGTAGCATAATAAAATCTTTGCCTTTTGATTTGGAGATGATCTAAGCCTACACATTCTTTTGAGATACTATGCAACACTGGCTCATAATTCCATTCTACTTTTGGTGCCCAATAGTCCCTCACCCAACATTTGATGGCAAAATCCCATCATTAGGATTCTGAGAAGAGTCCCAGAAAAAAGTACCCAGGGAAGCCAATTAGAAAGCAATTGAAATTGTAATGAGGGCCTGATCTAGAATGGCAATGAAGTAAGTGGACAAAAGGTAATGAAGGATATTGGTGAGTTAGAATCAATGGGAATTGGCAAATGGATTAGAAATTAAGAGTAAGATTTCAGAATCAAGGATGACAGGTTTTGGAACGTGGATAATGTGAAAATTATAATAGTAATACTTTAGGGGAAAACATCTTGGGAGGAGGAGTAAATTTTGGAGGAAAGAATAAGTCCTCACTGAGTTTTGCAAAGTCACCTTCTGATAATTCACAAAGAGATAAATATTACTAGAAGTTTGGAGTGAATAGAAAGGAATTTCAGTGAGTTTAACAACTCACAGAAAGGGAAAATCTGGAAAATTTTTAAAAGAAAGGTAAAGGGAACCGATGCTGATTTGAACTTAACATGTACTTGAAAAGAAAGTTATCTGATTTCAAGGGTGTCTGTGACTCCCCAAAGGCACAAGACTCATATTGGTGACTGTGAGCTAACTCTTTCAGGCTTTAAGGATATATTTGAGTGTGTCAAGAAAACGTATTATATACCAAATCTTGAAAGACTTTTATCATCTCCTCCATTATAGCACTCACTGTCTTCTAAATGCTTCTTATTATCTCTGCTGCTGTTTAAGGCTGCTTCTTATTCAGTCCTTGGCAGAGAGAACATCCATGTAGAACACAGTCTTCAGATATTTAAAGACTCTTCTCCACATTAAATAATCTCAGACCAAAGTCCAGTCCCCAAAGATGGAGTGAAGAAAAGCTCCCAATAGGTACTTAAGGATTAAGGAGTAAAGTCCCTTTAAGAGCTCAGCTAAAGATGCAGGCAACACTCTAGTAATTGAAGATAGCAGAAGGCTGAGATAAGTTTGCCTTATCTTTATCAAGCCCCTTTCTTCTATTCTATACTAGCTTATGCTTAGGTCCCCAAGATTGCAACTGTTTTCTCAGAGAGATATTGTAGAAATCAGGGACATAACATCTCCCTGGCTTTGTAGCTTAGAGAGGGAGGGGGATGGCAATGCTGGATGGCATTAGAGTGTAGAGATACCATGAGCAGAGAACACCAGAGCACAGACCAGCTCTCAAAAATACAGAATACAGAAAACAGTGTTGAGACTTCCATGATGCTGCTGAAAATGAGAGAACTGGGGGTACAAGGAGACAAGTCCCAGGGAATCCATTTGCCTCTACAGCAGTTGGTGCCAGGAAAGGGAGTAGGGGAGGAGGAGATACAGCTATCCCTGGTCTCTGAAGGGCCAGTCCCAGAAGGCAGAAGTTATGGAGAAGAGAAGGTGCAGGCAGCAAGCTCATGGCTTCTCAGAAAAAAAATTATGGGGCTTTGTTGGAAAAGGAAAAAGGAAGGAGGAAGAACAATGGGATGGCAGAAATGCTGACATAAAGGATGTATTGATCCTAATATAAGCTGTACCACTAAAATGAGACCTAGAACTATAGATTCAGAACAGGAAGGAGCCATCATTGAGTTTGTTCCTTTTTTCTTACAGATGAGGAAATGAAAGCCCAAAGGGGAGAAAGTACCTGACTCAGAATCACTGTGACCATGACTGGGATTCAATCAGCACCTCTGACTTCCTCCTGCAGATTGTGGGAGAATAGGAAGGCCTGGGATCTAATCCTGGGTCATATGACCATGAACAAAGCACTCTAGACTAGGGGAGGAGTATTTGGACTCTAAAGTGTCTTCCTGCTTGAAAAATCTATGGAAATCTCAGAATACAAACACACACACACACACACACACACACACACACACACACACACACACCTGTATGTATGCATATATTCATGTTATATGTAAATGTATATATGTGTGTGTCTATATCTGTATGTATCCATATTATATATATATATATATATGGTGTATCTGCATTAATATATCTACATGTATGTGTATTTATCTGCATGTATGTGTATATATATATATGAAAATAAGTTACTGCAATGGATAGAGTGACCCTAAACAAGTCACTTAACCCTGTTTGCCTCAGTTTCCTCATCTGTAAAATGAGTTACAGAAGGAAATGGCAAGCCATTCTAGTGCCTAGGCCAAAAAACACCAAATAAGATCACAAAGATTTGGACATAACTGAACAACAAGAACACCAACTTCAAAGTCCACGTGATCTCACAGGGTCATGGGAAGGACAGAGCATGGCAGATCTTTAAGCATGAGATCAATGTGAATTGTTATTATTTCTGTAACAGACTTGGGCTTAAATGACCTTTGAAGCTGAGCTAGTCTAGGATTCTTTCACTCCTGCTGATCCGTTCCCTAGCTTGTCTCACACTTAATATTAGTTGTCCTTTTTCCAACCAAATGGGACTATGATCAGGCTTGCTATAATTCCAGGTCATTCAGTGGTTACTCAAAGAAAAACCTATGATAAGCCATGAGCAGTTGGTCAGGTATCTGAAAAGAGGTTTGGAGGACTTCCAGTTCTCCACTCTGCCCACAAATACAGAAGCAATACTTGATATTAGATAAATAATAACATCCCATATAAAATGTCCCTTCAGAATTCAATTCTAGGAACTCACAGATCCACGCATGACACTGCCTTGTATTTAGCATTTTTCAAATGCTTTTCAAAGTTCTTTCATGAGGAATCAAGCATCACTGACAGTCCTAGAAATTATTCAGTAATAATTATTGCTTGTTGAACTATAATGAGTGGTCTCTGGATAGGCTTAGTACAAAAATCACCATTACCACAGTGATGAGAAGAAAAGAAATGGTTTGAAATGAAAGCAGGTAGGATTTTGATTGGATAGGAAAATTTGCTTCCAAACAATTCTCATTAAGGAGGCAATAAGGCCAATGACCTATGATAGCTAATGGTTGTATGTAAGTTTAAGGTTGATAAAGCTCTGGATATACATTATTCTACTGAATGTTTGCAATAGTCTTTCACAATATATAGTTCATCAGATGAGATCAGAAACTGAGGTTCAGAGGAAAGAAGGAAAAAAGCATTTATTAGACACCAACTATATGCCAGGCAATGTGCTTTCCAAATAATATCTCATTGGAACTTCACAATAACTCTGGGAGAAGGGTGTTATTATTCTACCCATTATACTGTTGAGGAAACTAAGATAGGCAGCATTTAAATGACTTTCCCAGGGTCATAAATGTGACTGAGGCTGAATGTGAACTCAGGTCTTCCTGATTCCAGGCCCATTGTTCTGTCCACTGTGCCACCTAGATGTGTTGTCCAAAATTATCCATGCAGAAAAGCGAGGACTTAAACCCAGTTTTTAAATCCCATATCCATCCCTCTTTCCCTTTTTATGATACTTCCTCTTGTATAAATTCCCGAGAAAAATTATGGAAACTCCTTCCTTAAAAGTTTCACGAAAAAATTCAGCCTCCATCTACCTAGAATGGTTTGTTGCAATCCAAAAGATAAAATTACCTCTGGAAAAGCTCTCCTTAGATTAAATAAAAACTTGAATATAGGGAAAGGCTGAGAGAGAAGGACATATCAATCAATAAACAAGCATTTATTAAATACCTGCTATGTTCCAGATGCTATCCTAGGTGCTGGAAATACAGGTAAAAATTAAACATTTTCTGTTTTTAAGGAGTTTACATTCTATTATTGTTAATATGCAACATGGAAATGTAATGTAGAAGATAGAATGCTGAATCTGGCATAAGGGAGGTCTAAGTCCAAATTCTGTTTTTGATCCTTACTAGCTATGTGACACAAGGACAAGCCACTTAACATGTAGCCTTAGTTTGCCAATGTGTAAAATATGAAGAATAAAGTCTCTAGTACTTTCTCAGTGTTGTCATGAGACTCGGGTGAAATGAGTATTAAGTGCTTGACAAAATTTGAAAGGCTACATAAATGTTAGGACACATGAAAAATTGAAAATGAATTTCACACATAGGGTAGTGAAGTACATAATGGGTATGAGGAGGCTACCACAGCTAAGCAATGAGCAATGATAAAATAGACATAAAAGATTCCACCAGCCAAATATAAAATGGAAAAGATGGACTGGTAATGTGGTGAGGGCAAGTGATGACGGGTGTACAATTCATAAATTCCAATGCTTTCCTCACCATGCCTGAAGAAAGCAAGGTCAGCCTCCGGTACATGAGGTAGACCCCACTATTGTGAATTGATGAGAGTTTTAGAGAAGGACACTAAAAGGATGAGCAGGCATCACTGAGTCGCAATCTAGGCCATTTAAGGAAAAGTAATAAATTTATGAGGTTATAGACTTATTTTGAGTATAAATGCCAGTTATTAATTGATGATAGATGTTTTAAAATCTCTGCTAAAGTCCTATTTTAGGGCAGCATGGAGTAGTAGATAGAGAGTAGGGCTTTAGGCTGCTCTCTAAGAGTGTAAATTTCAGGGAACTTACCAAACTTAACTGATTGGTGTCATTTCCTTTTCAGGGAATTTTCTAAACCAATGAAATCACAGATCAGTGCTCTATTTTTAACCCTTGAATGCCTCACTCAAATATCTCACTGTACCATGGAAATGACCCTGGTCCTTAAAGTTTCTTAGCTTCTTAGAGACTCTCAGTGGAGTTCAAGTTTCAAAACTTGTATGCACCAAATTCTTATACCATAACTTATGTACCCATTCTGCAATTGATGGGCATCTACTCATTTTCCAATTCTTTGCCACCACAAAAAATAGCTGCCACATTTTTGCATGTGTGGGTACTTTTCCCTCTTTTGACCCGTAGTAGCACTGCTGGATCAAAAAGCATGCGCCGTTTTATGGCCTTTTGGACATAGTTTCAAATTGTTTCCAGATGGAAAGCAATTTGGATTAGTTGGATCAGCTCACAATTCCACCAACAATGCATTAGTTTCCCCACATCCCCTTCAACATTTATCATTATCTTTTTCTATAGCATACAAATTCTTAAAGGAAAAGTTAAATGAATCACAGAAGGAAATAGACAGTTAAAAATGTGTTAATGGGGAATCTCAGTTTACCCTTCAGAGATCTAGAAGAATGGAACCATAAGATGAATAAGAAATTAAGAAGATGAATAGAAGCATAGATTATGAATAATTTTAAACTAATAGAATCCTAAAGAATAAGTATGGGGGGCAGCTAGGTGGCGCAGTGGATAGAGCATCATCCCTGAATTCAGGACCCGAGTTCAAATCTGGTCTCAGACACTTAACATTTCCTAGTTGTGTGACCCTGGGGATATCACTTAACCCCAGCCTCAAAAAAAAAAAAAAAAAGAATATGTATGTCAAAAAGCAAAGCATAGAAACAATAATTTCATTAAGATAATGAGAACAATGACACAACATAACAAAATCGGGAAATACAGTCAAAGGAATGCTTGGGGAAATTTTTATATTTCAAAACACATCAATAAAAGAGAGAAAACAAATTAACAAACTGAACTTTCAACTAAAAAAGTAGAAAATATATTTTAAATTCCCAATTAAACTTTAAAATATGAATCTTAAAAATCAAATGGAAAGTTTAATAAAATTGAAAGTTTAAAAAATAAAAACTAGGACCTGACTTTATGAAAAAAATGAATAAAATAAGTAAACCATTGGTTATTTTGTTTTTTAAAAAAGAAGAAAGTCAAATTGCTAGTATAAAAAATGAAAAGGGTGAATACACCACAAATAGAGATGAAATTAAAGCAATTATTAAATGTATTTTGCTGAATTACATGTCAATGAAATCAACAAACTAAACAAAATGTATTTCTATATAATAAATATAAATTTTCACAGATTGACAGAAGAGGAAATAGAATAGTTAAATAATTCTATTTTTTAACAACTTAAGCCATTAAAAAAAATTTCCAGGGTGGGAGGAATCAACAACAGAGCCATGTAGATTTACAAGTGAATTCTGCCAAACATTTACAGAAAAATTAATTCCAATACCATAAAAACATTTCAAAAATAAAGAAGTACTACCAAATACCATACAAATATGATTTTGATATTTAAGCCAGGAAGAGCAAAAACAGAGAATGAAAATAGACCAATTTCCCTAATGTTAATTGATGCAAAAAATTTAAATAAAATTTTAGCAAAGAGAGTGCACTAATATATCACAAAGATCATATACTACAATCAGCTTGGATTTATATCAGTAATAGAGTTGGTTCAATAATAGAAAACCATTGATGTAGTTGACAATATAAATAAAAATCATATAATAATCTCAATAGATGCAGATATAACTACTGACAAAATACACTATTAAAAACATTAGAAAATAAATGTAAGAATAAATGGAGCTTTTCCTAAACCAAGAGAATGCATTTTTTGTAATTGGGACAAACTAGAAGGCTTCCCAAAAATCAGGAGTAGAGCCAAAATGTCCTTTATCACCAGTATTAAGTAATATTGCATTGGAAATTCTAGGTGTAGCAATAAAAAAAAAGAAAAGAAAAGAAATTGAAGGAATAAGAATAAAAAATGAGGAAACAAAATTTTCCCTTTTTGCAGATGACATGACTAGTTTTTTGACTAAAAAACAAGTTGAAAAAATGATTTTAACAAAATTGCAAAATATTTAAAAATCCACATAAATCATCAGCCTTTCTGTATCCTATCAACAAAACCCAGAAGGAAGACATAGAAGAATAAATTATATTTACTTAGGAATCTACCCACCCCAGGAAGTATATATCCAATTACAAAACACAAATAAAGTCAAATCTAAACACTTAAAGAAATAGTAATTGCTCATGAGTTGGCTGAGCCAATATAATAAAAATTTCAATTCTACCTGTTAATTTACTTATTCCATATCCTACCCATCAAAATGCCAAAAATGATTTTATAGAACAGAACAAATAATAACAAAATTTATTTGGAAGAAGAAAAAGGTCAGTAACATTAAGGGAAATAATTTTTAAATTGAAGGAAGGGCACCTAGTAGTAGCAGATTTCAAACCATACTACTATGTGACAATCATCAAAACAATCTGGTACTGGATAAGAAATAGAATGGTTGATCAGTAGAATATATTAGATAAACAATAAACACAAGTAAATGATCACAGTAATTTTCTGTTTGACAAATCTAAAGATCTAAGTTTGGGGGCAAGAATTTATTAGACAAAAACTGCTGGGAAAACTAGGAAGCAGTGTGGAAGAAACTAAGCATAGATCAACATCCTCAATTATATATCAAGATAAAGTAAAAACAGGTAGATGATTTAAACATAAGGGTGAATATTGTAGGCAAATAAGGAAAACACAGAAAAAGTCTACTTATCAGATCAATGGATAAGGGAAGATTTTATCACCAAAAAGAGATGGAGAGGATCACAGGAAGCAATATGGATGGTTTTGATTAATTAAATTGAAATGGTTTTGCACAAACAAACCAAGGCAGTCAAAAACTAAAAAGAAAAGAAACTGAGAGGAGGAATAGAATGTTATAGCATGTTTCTTTAATAAAGATATTTCTCAAATATACAGAGAAATGTATAAATTTATAAAAATAAGACCCATTCCCCAGTTGATAAATGGTCATAGGATATGAACAGTTTTCAAAAGAAACAAAGCTATTAATAGCCTATGTTATTAAGAAAGGATTTAAATCCCTAATAATTAAAGAAATGTATAACTCAGAAATACCACCTCACATTTATCAAATTGACTAACATGACAGAAAAGGAACATGGAGGAGACGCGGAAAAATAGTGGCACTAATACACTGTCAGTAGAGTTATGAACTGGTCTGACCATTTTGTAGAAAAATGTGGAACTATGCCCACTACATAGCCTTTGATTTAGCAATACTGACTGTACCCTAAAAACATCAAAGACAAAGGAAACAGATCTATATGTGCAAAAACATTTATAGGGCTCTTTATGTAGTGGTGAAGCTGGAAATTTGAAGAGATGCCCATCAATTAGGAAATGGCTGAACAAGTTGTGATGTAGTGTTGAAATACCACTGTACTATAAGAAGTGATGAGCATGAGGGCTTCAGAAAAATCTGGGAACACTTATGTGAACTGAAACAAAGTGAAATGGTCAAAACCAAGAAATCAGTGTACACAGTAACAGCAATATTGTAACGATGACCAACTCTGAAGTCTTGGGTACCCTCATCAATACAATGATCTATGGCAAGTCCAAAGGATTCTTGATGAAAAATGGTATTCACTACCCAAAAGAGAACTGATAAACTCTGAGTGCAGACTGAAGCATTTTTAGCTTGTGGGTTTGGGGGGGTGTTTGGGGATTTTTTTTTGTAAAATAGTTAAGAAGGAAATATATTTTGCTTGATTTCACATGTATAATGGATATTATATGGCTTACTTTCTCACTAGTGGCGGGAGGAGTTGGAGGGAGAGAGAGAATTTCAAGTTTAATTTTTTTAAAATAATTTTTTCAGTTCCACTTTCTCCTAAGGCGTATAAAGATGGTCATCTATATCAGTAAAAAGAGTACACATGTGGATGTAATCATGTTCGACTTTTGGAAGATAATGACTATGTCTCAAGAATGTCAAAAGCCAAAATGGACCATAGTGAAGAAAGGAAACCTGTCGACACTGTTCATGATCAGCAGCTACCCAAACGCCTCCCCAAAAGAACAATCTGTGTTTCTGTAATCTCCACTGAAAACAAAACATGGAACAAGAAACAGCAGAAATCTTCTTCTTACCTGAATCAATAAGGAAATAAAATTTTCTGTCAAGGAAAGTCAGGAGGGCAAAGTGGGTAGGCACTAAGGAAATTACTTTGTATGCATAGAGAGGCTATGAGAGAGACAGTGATTGAGAAGGAAACAAAGAGAGACAGAGATAGAGACAGAAACAGAGAGAGATAGTCAGAGATAGAGATGGAGACCGAAAGAGACGAGAAAGACAAAGATACAGAGACAGAGGTGGAGATAGAGACAGAGACAGAGAGACAGAAAGAATAAAGTAAACAATCCCATATTATAGACAGAAATCCCCTAATTGACAGGAGAAACAAAAGAACCATAAATTATGTACAGCAAATTCCTTGTTGAAGTTCACTAGGCTTAATTACTGAAAACAAGGTGCCCTGGGCTGCTTTCCTCCTTAAGCTCTGTCCCCTTGGATCTTTCTTCTAAGAGATTTCCGTGTGAAGAACTGGCTTACTCTTCCCATCCTCAGTCCTCTTCCCTTCCCCATCACAAGTCGAGTGCAATTAAATGTCTTCATCATGAGGTTCAGGCTTGCCCACCTCACTCTCTACTCTATCTTGCTCCAAGAAGTCTGGGAAGATCCCCTATTCAAATAGGCTGCCCCCTCAATAGTAACTTCTTTTCTGTTGCTGGTTATCCTTTGTTAAAGTCTCTAATCTCCTGTTGCCATTTCTACTTGTTGTAGTCCTTTCCTTCCCAGTTGTGTGGTTTAGTGAAAAAGAACATTTGGCTAAAGAGTCTCCTCCAGGTTTAAGCCTCAGTTTTGCCATGATCACTATGAACATGAGCAGATCACTTACAACCTTACTGAGCCCCATTTGCTTCCTCTGAAAAATGAGAATAATAAAAATTGAAATAGAGATTTAGAGATAAGATCATGTAGTCCAATGCCCTTGATTTATAAAGGAAGGCCCAGAGGCATTTAAGTGATTTATTCAAGGTCACACAGATAACAATGGCAGAGCTGAAGTTCAGCTCAGCTCTTCATATTCCAAAACTAACATACCCTCCACTGGAACAACCTGCCCCTCCTTGATGAGCTGATGAGGAAAGAACTTCTGAAAACTTAAAATCCTAACAAATCGTGCTAGTGCAGGGTATAAGGCCTAAGCAGGACATTTCCCCATAACTTGGAGACAATCAGAAGACATCACTTTCAGAAAATGAAAGTAATAATTACCATAATGCAGATGTGAGTAGCCATTGGCAGTAGTAATTCACTCTAAGATATACATTGGGAAGGAGCTGCTGAATGAAGTAAGTAAGGCTTCCCCAAAACCTTTCCTGGAGAATCTCATCTAAAATTCAACTAAATGAAAGAACAAGCATGAGGGTGGGGAAACTGATGTAGATAGTTCATTGGGGATTCCCCTGACCAATTTGAGGAGCTTCTAAGTTGAATTTTTCATAATATTTTTTAGTCATTTCAATTGTGTATGACTTCTCATTAGAATGTGAACTCCTACAGATCTTAATGCTTTATTTTTTGGAGGGGGGAGAGGTGTCTCCAATATTTAACCTAGCAGTTAATAGCTGCTTGTTAGGTGGTGCAGTATATAGAGTGCTAGGCCTGGATTCAAAAGACTCATCTTCCTCAGTTCAAATCTAACTATAGACCTTAACCAGCGGGACAAGTCACTTAACCCTCTTTGCCTCAGTTTCCTCCTCTGTAAAATGAGCTGAAGAAGGACATGGCAAACCAGCCCAGTATCCTCGCTAAGAAACTCTACATGAGGTCATGAAAAGTTGGACAGAACTGATCAACAGCAAATAAAAATTCTTGGTGATTTGCCTTACCTACGGACTCTGATGAGTCTGAGAGTAACCTACACATCTATACGTTCCTGCCCATTCCTACCCTGCTGCAGAACTGTTGATATGAGACAATCACAGTGCAAGAGAAGGGAAGAGAGGGAATAAGCATTTATATGATGGTTACTCTGTGTCAAGCGCTGTGTTAAGAGCTTTACAAATATTATTTCATTTGATCCTCACAACCTTGGGAGGATAATGCTGTAATTTTTAAAATTTTTTTTACATTTTACAGTTGAGAAGACCAAAGTAAACAGACATTAAGTTACTTGCTCAGTATCACACAGCTAGTAAGTATCTGAAGCTGGATTTGAACTTCCTGACTTCAAGCCCAGAGCTCCAACTTAGCTGTGGCACTTAGCGGCCTTTTAGTTTGTTCTCCTAGTTAGAAGAGGATAGCACAACGGAAGGGAGAGGAAAAGAGGAAGAGAAAGGAAGGAAGAAGGGAAAGGAGGTAGGGAAAGGGGAAGGGAAGGAAAAGGAAATTTTTGTTTTTGGCATTTGGGGTTGGGTGGCTTTGAATGCCACTTTATGTTTTTGGCCTTTAACTTTCTCATCTGTCAAATGAGAAGGCTGGACTGAATGATCTGAAAAGTTCCTTTCAAAGTTAGTATTATATGATTCTAAAATAAGCTGTAATCTAAGCAAGTGTAACCTTTCCTTTATAAAGTAATATTATTCAATCAGATGGTTCGAATGGAGTGTAGAAAAAAAAAGGGGGGGGTGGAACAACCCAACAACAACAGACTTTATCTTTGTGCTTCTAGAACCACACAGGAGAAAGAGTATCCCTACCAGCAGACTTGGTATATAGTTTGTACCCATAAAGGAGCCCTGAACTTGAAGTCACACCATCCCAGTTGGAATCTTAACTCTGCTGCTTATTAACCCAATAACTCTCCAAGTCTCTCTCTACCCCCTCACCTGTAAAGTATTTCTATGATAAAAATATCCAAAATCAAAAGATGATTAAATTTCCCAGGACACTTGGGAAATATGTGTAAACATTCATTGGGGAACACTGACTCCAATTTTCAAAAAGCCATGTGACCAAAGCGGGGCTAAGGATTGGTATAAATAGACTTGGAAAAACATTTGGTGGGAGTTGGAGGTTCTTTCCAGGACCAGGACTATATAGGGATACCCCAGAGACAAACAAGCCGCCTATGATGTCCCAAAGCAAAAAAGACATCCAAGCCACAATGAAGCTGTGGAGACTTAACTGATTATGACAGCATAGATGCAGATGCTATGGGTAAAATTTCCCACTCAGGGGACTGAGTGTTGCCTTAGACGCTTGCAAGCAGTGTGATTCTGGGAAAATATTAACCTCTCTACTGAAATTTCTCCATCTATGAAATGGGGATAGTGCTGGCACTTCATCATAAGTAAGGATCAAATGAATTGACAATACATATAAAGTGCTTTGTAAACTTTAAAACTCTATATAAATTCTACCTATTGTTGGGTGTACCACAAAGGTCTTTTGTATATTGTCTCTATTGTCTAGTACTTGCCTTTATCTACTTAGAAATTTGGGAATATCTGACCTTAAGAAAGGTCTACATATTCAGTGGTTCATCTGACTCCAAGTTCAATATTCAGTGCATTGTCCCACGGAACTTTCTGTGGTAGTGATGCACAGTGAATAGAGTGCTGGGCCTGGAATCAAAAACCTCATCTTCCTAAGTTCAAATCTGACCTCAGATATTTACAAGTTGTAAGAATTAGCAAGTCACTTCACCCTTATTGTCTCAATTTCTTCATCTGTAAAATGAACTGGAGAAGAACAGGACATTTACTCTAATATTTCTGCCAAGAAAACTTTAAATGAGGTCATAAAGAGCAGGGCATGACTGAACAACAACAATTGCAAATACAAATTGATTGTGAGCTCTCTTGAGGCAAGAATGAGGTGGGGAGAATAGAAGCAAACACTTGTGTTGAATTTCACTGCCACACTATCCTTTCAAAGGGATACTTCAAGCTTGAATTTGAAGACCTTCTTGACCAATGTTAATCATGAAAAAGACCATAATAGTTAGTGAATAGTGAGTAAATCCATTTATCCAAGTAAATAGCAAGCAGAAATAATAGAAGCTACATGGATTAAAATATGCCAATTAACAATTAAAGTTAACAATTTCTCCTACTGGGAAGAAGTTATCTCCATTCATACAAAAGACTCTGATCTCACCCAAAGGAAAATTCTTTATACTTTTTAGTGTAAACCAAACTGGAAATTGAGGATATACTGAAGCCCTGCTTTTCACCTACATGGCTTCTTTCCAGGCTTTATTCTCTTTACCTCTGAATTTCTCCTCATAGAGTTTGTCAGTACATGTATTTTCTATGGAATTAGGAAGCACATTTCTCTTCTCTCAAGCTCTTACACCAACGTTCCCTGGCACAGGCATGTACCATTATCATCATTCTGCCAATAAGGAGACTTGTATACTACTGTTCTACACTTGAAGCCAAAGTTACATCTATACTCCATCTTCACCTCAGTGAATTTTCACAAGCATTCCCTCTAGCTGGAATATATTTCCACCTCTCAGAATCCTTGTCTAATTCAAGGTTTAATTTGGGTACCACCTTCTTGATGAAGGCTCCCTTTCCTTTCTCTCCATCCCTACTTGTTAATGCTTTCTTCATCCTTACTTTTTCTTATGCTAGTCTGACTTACAATGAATGTTTAATCCCACTATTAGAATCTAAGCTCCAAAGGAGTGCAGGGACTGTTTCATTTGTGCCATTTCACATAGATTATTATCTATCTGTTATCTATTTATGTTAAATAAATTCCTATTTAATTGAATACTTGATGAATGCCCTTTTTCTAGCTTTCCAAAGTTTTATTTACTCTTTTGGATATATTATTACTAAGTGTTTCCACATGGAAAAGAAAGTTATGGGAATGGGTTTGCTGAAGACACCTTCAGCAGAGTAAAAACTTAGAAAACAACCTGGAGGCTGGAATTCAGTTTTTAAAATAATGTCCCTTGTTAATAAAAAAGAAAGAAAGAAAAAGAAGTTAAATTAAAAGAAAGAAAGTGAGGCCTACAAGTTTAATACATTATGGTGCTAGGTTTCCTCCTTGGGCACCTCCAGCTTTTGTCTAAATTGTTTCTTTTCCTTCTCCTCTTTCACCTTATTCATGGACAGTTCTGAGAACTTCCTCACCCCATTTTTGATGCTACTATGCCTGCTCTTGTTACCTATTCTTCCTTCTATATATTCCTTATTTTCATATTTTGCCTTAAGCTTCAGGGCATTTGCTGCATTTAGGAACTGGATCACATTTAGGCTTGGGATTTTAATCAACAAAGTCAACATGTGTGTTTCAGACCCAGGCCCTTTGAGCACTGCCTGCATTGGCCTTCAGCTCCAGCAATGGTATCAAATAGTGATTTGCACAGATATTCAAAATTTTGTCCCTTCTCAGGAGGAGGCAAATCATCCCCTTCTCCTTGTGTTTCAGTAGATTTGTGTTACCTGCTCCTAGCTCTTTCCATTTGGAAAGATCATTCTCAGATGCAAATCAGAACTACGTGGCCCAAATCATAAAAAGCTCTTCATCTTCTTCAAGAGTCTTGATCTCCTGCTCAGGAAGAGGCACTATGGGCTCAAACTGTGGATCATAGTTTGAGTCATCCACATTCTCTGGATTAGGGTTCATCTCAATCAGTCATGTCTTCAGAGGCTAACCTTCCACAGGAGCTGGACCTCAATGAAGAAAAAGCAGAGAAAAAGCCTGGATCCTAATTTAATAACATTCCTTTCCATTTTGGGAGGGAGTGTAAATAGAATCTAGCCCAGGGAAATGAACCCTTGTAACTCTTCATTAGAATTTAGGGTCACCCACTAATACATTGTTGGTAGATTTGTGAAAGAATCCAACCATTCTGGAGAGCAATCTGGAATTATGCCCAAAAAGTTATCAAACTGTGCATACCCTTTGAACCAGCAGTGCTACTACTGGGCTTATATCCCAAAGAAATACTGAGGAGGGGAAAGGGACCTGTATGTGCCAAAATGTTTATGGCTGCTCTTTTCATATTGGCTAGAAACTGGAAGTTGAATGGATGTCCATCAATTGGAGAATGGTTGGGTAAATTATGGTATATGAAGGTTATGGAATATTATTTCTCTGTAAGAAATGACCAGCAGGAGGAATACAGAGAGGCTTGGAGAGACTTACATCAACTGATGCTGAGTGAAATGAACAGAACCAGAAGATCACTGTACACTTCAATGTTATATGAAGATGTATTCTGATGGAAGTGGATATCTTCAACATAAAGAACATCCAATTCACTTCCAGTTGATCAATAATGGACAGAAAAAACTACACCCAGAGAAGGAACACTGGGAAGTGAATGTAAATTGTTAGCACTACTGTCTATCTACCCAGGTTACTTATACCTTCGGAATCTAATACTTAATGTGCAACAAGAAAATGGGATTTACACACATATATTGTATCTAGGTTATATTGTAACACATGTAAAATGTATGGGATTGCCTGTCATCTAGGGGAGGGAGTAGAGGGAAGGATGGGCTAATTTGGAAAAATGAATACAAGGGATAACATTATAAAAAAAATTACTCATGCATATGTACTGTCAAAAAATCGTTTAAGAGAAAGCCAACCAGAGTGGTCTGAATGAAGAGGTTTTCTCTTGTCCAGACTGCTGGAGATAGTTAAACCTCATGATCAACATATTCTCAGTAGGAAGAGCTGAAATTTTTATTCCATTTCCTCATCGAATGTCCACCAATCAATTGATTTTCAGTTGTCAAGGGAATTCCTTTCCAGGATTATCTAAAACTTTCCTGCTTTCCATGTCTTTTGTCTTTGATTGCCAAGATAAAGCAAACCATCAACATATTATTAACTAACTTAATAATTTTATTTATTACTAAATATTATCTTATATTCTAATTAATACTATAAAGTTATTATACTGTTAAATTAAATTATCATTAATTACCTAGAAACTGTTTCCTGGAAGTTTCTTCTTTCTTTATATTGGCAATACTCCAGTAAGAGTGAATAAGAAAGATGACAAGTATAAGCAAGGGTTGGTGTTTGGTAAAAAGGTGAAAGGGTCAAGTGCAGAGGCTACTATGTAGGAACATCAGAGAAGCAATGGTAGATTGGGAGGTTAAGGAGAGGTGGTAGCAGCTAATCAGGGTAAAAAGGAGCAAAATTAGGAAAAGTAAGGCAGGAGGAAAGATGCAGTGAAAAAGTCACATTTTTTTCTCTGTTATCTGTGCCTCTGATTACTTTTTGTGTAATAAACAGCCAAAAAGGAAGCCTGAATTTCCTCAATTGTTTTATAAATAAGAGTATCTAGGTGAAATCAAGGAAATTCTATGGGACTATTCTTGCTTATTCAAATTGATTTTTTGTTGTTCAGTCTTTCCATTTGTTTTCAACTCTTCTTGATTATATTTGGTATTTTCTTGGCAAAGATACTGGAGTGATTTGTCATTTTCTTCCCCACTTCATTTTACAGATGAGGAAACTGAAGCAAACAGCATTAAGTAACATGATCAATCAGTAAGTGTCTGAGGCCAGATTTGAACCTATAAAGAGGAATCTTCCTGACTCCAGACTGGGGACTGCTCTATCTAGCTACTATTCAAGTCTCAATAATCAAATTCTGGAAATTATGTCAAGTATGAGCCAGGCTAAACTGAAATTACTCTTGCTAAGCAAATTAGGAAAATAAGAATTACAAAGGACAATACATACATACATACATACACATATACATGTATGTAAACATATATCAATGCATATATATCCTATTTCCAAAACTAAATACATTTTAAAAACTTAAAATTTGTTTACATGGAAATATTGATATGGTAAACCTTTTACATATTTGTCAAAGTAGATTTCTGATATGGCCCTTTATAATATTTAAGGGATTTCCTCAATATACCCATCCCATGTATCAGGTACAAGTATGATTATCCCCATTTTACAGATGAGGGAGGTGAGGACGAAGCAGTGAAATAGTTAACCAAGAGTCATGTGGCTAGTAGTAAGTAGTAGAATCCTTAGAAAACTGACCTCTACATGGAAGAGCTAATTTTAATTCTACTCCTTGCTAGATACCCTTGAGTACCCTTGATCTTTCAAGATCTCCAGGCCATGCTTAAGACTGTAGTTGATATAATAGGAACCAGTCTATATTGACAGAGTTAATTTCCTCTGAGAGAGAGTTCCTTGTACCAATGAAATCATGTATCTAGTGTAAAACAAAAATGGCATTTCAATATGGCAAAGTAGTTTAGAATTAAGTAAAATCATGAGGTGTGAAGGAAGTGTGATACAAAGACACACAGAATCAGTGACATTCTTCCACTTTTATTTATTGTTCAGATGAAAACAGGGAAGTGTGAAGGTTGAAGACAATATTCCTCTCTAGGATCATCTGTTAAAAGAAAGTGAGAAGGAAGTCCCCACCATATTTGGTGATCAGGAAAGAGAGCGGCAAAGAGAAATATAACAATCTGGTGGCTAGTCCCTCACAGGTGGATGTCTGGTTTTCCTGGATTTCTAGAATTTGTGAAATTCACAAACAGGCAGAATAGCTGTGGGGAAAGAATAGAACAGATGGTTATTCAGACTCTGCTGGCTATTTGCTAAAAATGATTCTATCCCCACCCTCCTACAATATGTAAATGGCAGTTAAACACTAGAAATCATGGGAAATAAAGAGCATAGAAATAATTCTCCCTTGCCCTTATCTTAATGGGATAAGAGATCTGCCATGGCCACATATTCCTACCTTTCTCCTTAATAGCCAAGAGGTCCCTTATACAAGTTCATACATCACAAAAGAAGTATCTTAAAAATGACTGTTTATTATTTTCCTATTCTGCTACCTTCCTGTATCTGTTTCTAATTTATTCTGTTCTGTTGTCATATGCACACACACACACACACACACACACACACACACACACACACACACACACACATTTTTAGGGTTGGATGGAAGCCAGAAAGGTCATCTAGTCTAAATTTTGCTTTGTGCACAACCCTCAAGTTTCAAGTCACTGGAGTTGTCACCTGTGACCCAGGCCAGTGATCCCAGCCTGAGTAGAGGTTGTTAAGGGCCTGGAAAGAGTTGTTGGTATGAAGGCAATGAGTTTTCATACAATGCTTATTGACTTATTCTCTTCTGTCTTGCTCTAGACCATCACCCCTTTTGCCATAGGTTACATTCAGGGCCAACCTTAGTCTGAAAGGGGAAGAAATAGGCCAGCAGCAAGCTGGAAGGAAATCTGTGTGGCCACCAGCTATTCCCCTACATGGCTGTTAATTAGAGACAGTCAGAAGATGAAGACTAATAGATTGCTCTTTGTCTACTATTCAGCACCTTGGACAGTGCTGGACCCATAGCAAATACTCAATATTTATCAGATTTGATGATTCCGGTGTTTCTAAGGAATTCATTTGATTATGTGCTCCATTTCCCCATTATGTGTCTTCCTACTTACAGGAAGTCAAGCATTTCTTGAGAGAGCCAACAGCTGTGACATAGTCTTTTCCTAAGAAACTTTCATAGGTGGTGCCATCTGGGATTTTTGCCAAGCACTCAGTGTTGTCTTTGAACAGGAGGTTTCCGGTTTTGGGTAGAATATTAAAAGTTTCTTTCTCACTGCCATAAGTTCCAAAATGGTTCTGAGTCAAAGAGACAGACATGTTATCAGTAGGCATCCATGGAAAAAGGGAGAAAAATATAATATACTCAGGATCAACCTTAGAGAAAACTTCAAAGCAATCCACATTGACCTCTGGTATCTTTTTCTTTACCTTGTCAACATTATCCCTTCCTAATATTATAGACACCTCTCATTTGTCCTCTGTCTGGTCCCCTTATAGCCCAAAGGCTATGCCACTGTTTTCTCAGATCCTGAAAGATTTCTGCTTAACACATTGCCTTAAGGGGAATTTATAATGGCCTTCCTAGAGATAAAATACCCTTATCTAAAGGAATAATTGGCCAAATCTGAGGCAGTATGTTATCCAAATTGTGAAGCTGCCTTCTGAGAGGAAAGAAGTTTTCAGAATCCTCCTTCAATTATACTATTCAGTAACTACTGCTTTCCCTGGTTTATTCATTTGGTTTGTCGTTTTTGTGATATCTTGAATTCAGAGACCATGTCTTTTTCATAGTGTCCAGTGTTATGCTAACTTCTACCAGTGCTATTTCTGACTGTTTTAACTTTGATTTTAAAAAGCAGATAATCAAGGACAAAGCCAAATATATTTATCATAACTTATACCCAAATTGTCTGCCAAGTGATTTAAACCATCATTCTCACCTAGAAAAAGAACTAAGTGAAATAGGATTGAGTACAGGAAGCTTTCCCAAAGTCTCTCAATAAAATCAAGAAGGCACAGAGTTTGAAAAACTTAATGCTCCTCTGTTCTTGAGTCAGAAAGCTCACTAACAGAAGATCATAAAGGATCCTGCACATTCTCTTTTACTTTCTATATAGAGACTTAAGGCAATAGTGTTAATATACAGCCACAGCCAATAACCCACTTTCAGATTTAAGTGGAAATAAAATTAAGTGACTGGGTTCTGGGTCCTATTAACGCATTCAAGTCCAATTAAGTAAGGAAAAGGGATAGCAAGCACTGGATTATACAGACCTGTTGATCCAATAGCACCTGGCGAACTAAAGATGCCTTTTCTTGCCGTGAGATCACAGCATGGTTTGGTGCCCTAGCCAGGTGACAATTCTCAAAATTTTCCACATCATCCTGGCCTCCATTTAAACATAATAACTTAAAGTCAGCACTTTTCAGATTTTTTGCCCAAGATTCTGTATTCTTTTCTGAAATGAGAATGAAAGTAAATATCAACAACCATTTCTACTTTGACTACTTGTTAATCTACAGGCTATTACTCATGTAATTATAGTACCTATGACTCTAATTTACTTCTTCATAAAAATCTATACATCTGTGCCATGATGATTCATGGAAAGAAGAATATATCTACTATCCCCCCAGAAAGACAATTCAACTTCACATTTTATAACTAATCATCATTCATCCTATGCTGAACACTTCCGTCCATGAGACTTTTTCTTGAGGTTCAAAACAAACTTCTGGTTTTAAGACCAAGGAGAATGTAATTTGTTCTTCTGTTTCCAAATACCTTTTAGTATAAGTAGAGAAAGAAAAAACCTTAATCTTCTGATTGTTTCCCAGACATTGAGCACTAGTTTCTCTGCTTCACTTGTTAGGTTCCCCTTGGGGGCAAACTTCTTAGAAGGATCATTTTTAAAAGCTACTTCACAGGCTCAATGAATACCACCTGTCTATACACATTAGCATACTCATGTGAATACATATTTCATAGGCAGCCTTTTCATTTGTTATCTATCTTTTGTCATGCTACTAGAGGAGAAAACATGGACATTGAAAAGAGTGTTAAGAGAGCATCTTAGACATTATGTGATGTGAAACTCCTCTGGGCCTGTTTCCTCATCAATAAAAGGAAGGAGTTTGACTAAATAATCTCTGAAATCACCTCTAGCTCTAAATCTATGTTGCTTTAGTCCCTGGGAGAATTCATTTATTCATTCAAATGGTTTTGATTGTCATGTAAATAGTTTACCACCTCTTTGCAGAAAATTTAGCAAGTTCTTATGTCAGGCAAGGACTGCCATTGTGCCCCACTATTTCTTTGTGGGAGACAAAATTGACTTGAAATAGTCTGTCATAAGTATTGTGTCTTTGTACTTCCATCATTCTACTCTCACCATTATCCCTATAGGGAATGAATCATAAGGAGATTAGAAATGGAAGTGACCAGCCTGTTTTCACCAGATTCCCTCATTTTGCATTCTCACTCTCACTAATCTTCCTCACTTAACAGAGGGGGAAACTAAAACTGGGGAGGAGTACTGAATCAAAAAGGTGGCCATGATGAGGGGAGGATGTAGACTCTGGATTATGCTTTTAACACTCTTTCAAGATGCTTCTTGTTTACCTTCTTTCCCCATCCAATTCTTAACCATCATTCAAGGCCCAGCTCCATTCTCAAAATCATCTGAGAAAGAGTCCACGTCAAAGCTGAACTCTGAATTTTGAGTCTAAAGGGAAACTAGGTGGTGCAATCGATAGCATGCCAGACTTACAATCAGGAAAACTCATCTTCCTGAGTTCAAATCTGATCTTAGACACTTCCTGGATGTGTGACCCTGGGCAAGTCATTTAACACTGTCTCAGTTTCCTCATCTTGCAAAAAGAAATGGTGAACTAATCTAATATCTTTGCCAAGAAAACCCTAAATGGGGTCACAAAGAGCCAAATATGATTGAAATAACGACAACAAATGTCTACACTGCTCATTGAACAATTAGTTATGGATCCTCTGAATTAATCTTAAATCTATATTCAACTGGGTCCACTAAACCTGAAATTGTGGGTACCTAAGATATAGGACTGGTTTTCATATCAATCCAAAAATTTGTTGTTGGGAAATTAACAGTTTTTTGAGAGGCTTTGTAGAGTAGTGGATAGAGAGCTGATCTAGGAAGTAGTTAGAAAGCTCAGTGGCTTGGAATTCTGAGTTCAAATTTGGTATCAGATACTTAATAGCTATGTGATGCTGGGCAAGTCCCTTAACCTCTGTCTTCCTTGGTTTCCCTTCTGTAAAATGGGATTAATGATGGGAATCTACCTAACAGTGTTGTTGTTAAATAAACTTTAAAACACTACATAAATGCTAGGTCTTATTCTAATGATTGTCATTGTTATCAGGAATCAAGATGATCTAGCTTTCCAGTTCCATCTCTAATACATTTAGGGCGTGTGATTTGATGCAATTCAATTAACCTCTCAGTGGCCCTGGCATCCCTCTAAAAACCAAGCTCCAAGACAAGTACTGATCTGCACTAGCAAAACTATCCCACACACACACCTCTGATGGGGGAGAAAGAGGAAAACAAAAAGAAAAAATTACTAAGCATGCATTTCTCCTTCCATCTGTTAGTGTAAGTAAAGAATGGATATTCAAGAATCTACTGTATGTGGATATACAGACTTGTATGGACTTTGAGCTGAAAGGGATCCTGCAAGCTCCCTTCCCATTCCCACTCAAACCCTTCATTCTTCATTTGAGGACTTATCCAAGATCATATATGCAGTCAATGTCAGAGCTGATATTTGAAAATAGATCTTCTAACTCCAAATCTACTTTTTTCCCTTTGCCAAGAGCTCCTTCTTTTTCCTCCTCAACTCACATTACTCAGATGCCTTTTGCCAGAGTCTCCTTCACCCTTGACTCACATGAAGAGATAGCCACTTTTACCTTGCTAAACAAAACTCTTCACATGCATATGTGATCCTCTTCCATTCTGTTTTCTCCACTGGATTTCCCTCTTTGACATCCCCACTTTCACTCAAATATCAGCCTCTCTTTCTCTACTGGCTACTATTCTACACTCTACAAACATGCCAATATTTCCTCCATCCTCACAAAAATTTCACTTCATTCATCCATTCATAGCATATCTTTCCTATCTTTTGTTACCATTCTTGAGAAAAACATCTACAAGAGGGTCTTTCCCATCCTTTCCTCTCATCCTCTTCTTAGCTCTTTGAAGTTTAGCTTGGGATCTCTCATTCAAACAGAACTGCTTTCTCTAAAGTCATTCAAGGTCTGATTGCCAAATCCAATGGCCTTTTATCATCCTCATCCTTCTTGACCTTTCTGCAGCCTTTCACACTATCATTCACCCTCTCCTCCTTGAGATTTTCTACTGGTTTTCATGATGCCTTTCTCTCCTTATTCTTCTCCTATCTACCTGACCACAGTTTCTCAGTCTCCTTTGCTGGATCTTCATCCAGGTCATGCCCTCTAACTTCATATATCATACAGGGTCCTATCCTGAAGCTTCTTCTCTTTTCCCCTGATAAGATTTCCCTTGGTGAATCTCATCAGTTCTCATGGATTTGATTATTATCTCAAAATTGATGATTCTTGAATGTTATCTAGTCGTAAATTCTCTGCTAACCTCCAAGTTCTCATCTTCAAATATCTATTGGACATCTCAAATTGGATGTCCTATTGATATCTTAAACTCAATGTGTTCAAAACTCAACTCACAAGTCTCTCCCTACTCCAAATATTCCATCCTGCACTCAACTCCGAAAGTGATCTTCCTAAAGGGTATATTTGAGCATTTAACACTCCCTCCTATCCAACACACACACACACACACACACACACACACACACACACACACACACACACACACATTCAATAAATTTAAGTGCTTCTTTATCACCTCCAGGACCAAAGATAAAAATACTGTGTCATTCAAAGTCTTTAATAAGCGTTACCTCTGTATCACCCTCCTCAATTTTTTCTTTTTATATTCAACATCTCTGTCACACTTTCTCCTTGCTGCTCCATAGAGGAGACACTACATATCCCATCTTTGGGCATTTTCACTGCATGTCTCCAGTACCTAGAATACTCTCTCTGCTAATCTCTACTTCCAGGCTTTCTTCAAGTCCTAAATAAAATTCCATCTTCTACAAAGATCCACCCTCCAAAAAGTCTAGTGGCTTCCCTCTGTTAATTATTTCCAATTTTTTTCTGCAAATAGCTTGTTTGTATATAATTGCTTGCACATTGCCTCCTGCATTAAACTGGAGGCCTCCCTAAGGGCAAGGATTATCTTTTTTCTTTGTCTAGGATTTGGCACAATGCCTGACACATAGTAGGCATTTAATGGATATCTATTGATTGATTAACACTGCTTCTTAGAGTAATAGAGGTAGTGTCAGTTATTAAAAGTGTAAGGTGATGCTACTGATTATGCACAATCTCTGTCACAATTTTTATATGTCTCACATTAAGCTCTCATAATATAAACTCCAAGAGTCTGGGCCTGAATCTTAGCTATGTTTTCTACATAGTTATCAGAGTTCAAAGAAACCCAAGAAAGCAAGTAGTGTCCAATTCTTTCACTTTCTAATTGAAGAAACTAAGACTTTGAGAGGAGGGGTGATTGGTCAAAAGTCACATAAATAATACTAATCTTTGAACTCAGATTCAACTCTAAATGTGGTGCTTTTTTACTATAACCTACAGCTTCTCCTGGCCTCTAGCATTCTGCATAACCATATGTACTCAGTTTCTCTTTGTTGGACTGAATTGTGCAAGATTGCTATAAAGATCCATGTGCCACCCTTGGTGCTGATGCCATAGTTCACTGAAACCTAGAGGGAATCACATACCATCTACATTATCCAAGACGGTGCTGTGTTTCACAAAAGCAACATCTCCTTTATTCTCAGCCAGGCATCTACAAAAGATGAAAAGCAAGTGAGCATTAAGATTCTCTTTCTTGAAGAGAATCTTTTCCAGAATCAAACAATTTTCTATTATAGAAGTGTGGACTTTAAAGCTGGAAGGGCCCTTGGAGGTCTTTGAGTCTAATCTCCTCATTTTCCAAATAAAAAAAACTGAGGTCCAGGAACTTTGAGGAAACAAAAGCAAGATTCCAACCCAAATCCATTGACCCAGGAACCAGTGATTAGTGATTAATTATGGAACAAAAAGAAGTCAATGCTTTAGTCACCATAACCCATTTTGGTCAATCATAATTTATTCAAGATACTACTGATGATACCAAGTAAAATGAAGTAGTAAAAACATTTAAATTTCTATTATCAGAGCACTTTCCCCCAAATAAATCTAACAGCATTATGAACCATTTAATGAGAACAGTGGAATTGCTTCTCATCAACAAGTGTTTAAAAAAGCTGGAAGGGCCCTTGGAGGACTTTGAGTCTAATCTCCTCATTTTCCAAATAACAAAACTAAGGTCCAGGAACTTTGAGCAAACAAAAGCAAGATTTCAACCCAAATCCATTGACCCAGGAACCAGTGATTAGTGATTAATTATGGAACAAAAAGAAGTCAATGCTTTAGTCACCATAATCCATTTTGGTCAATCATAATTTATTCAAGATACTACTGATGATACCAAGTAAAATGAAGTAGTAAAAACATTTAAATTTCTATTATCAGAGCACTTTCCCCCAAATAAATCTAACAGCATTATGAACCATTTAATGAGAACAGTGGAATTGCTTCTCATCAACAAGTGTTTAAAAATTTGGAAAGATTTTAATTCAAAAGCCTCTTTGTGAGATGACTCACAGCAATTTCCACTTCCTCATCTTATGTAAGTCACTATGAGGGTAAAGGAGGGTGAGGTGGGAGAGAAAATTGAGAAGGAAGGTGAAAATATTTCCATTCATCACATTTTGGCTTTCAGATTTGGAGTTTTACCTTTAAATGTTCTCCTTTACTTCTTAATCATTCATAAAATTAGCTATGGAATTATATTTTAAAATGTGGAAACAATACCTGCAGAGCATCAGGATGACTAAAAGCAAAAACAAATTGGAGACAGCCATTTCCACATTTGCATGACTTCTCTATTTGGGATTTGATACTAAAACTAGATTTGAACTTTGTTTCATATTTTTGTTTATTAATAGTTTTGTTTCCTTGTCTCTGTAGACACCTTCATGTTATCCAATTGTTCATAATGGGCCAAAGTATATAATGTTAGTAACAACAATATACTTAATACCATCCACAGTATTAGTCAAAAGAAGAATTCTGAACTAAGGATAGAGGCGATCACAAAAGATAAAACGGGTATTTCCTGTTAAGTAACTTTGAAAATCTTTTGCCTAAACACAATCAGTATAACTAGGATAAGGGAAGAGGTCAATGGGATGAAAAAAAGTAATCTTTGCATTTAATATCACTGACATGGCTCTGATATCCAATATTTAGAGGGAACTAATATACATATATAAAACCAAAACCCATTGCCCATTGAATAAGTAGTCAAAGAACCTGAACAGATATTCCTCAGAAGAATTGCAAACCATTTTTAACTACTTCAGATTTCTCTAAATCAATTTGCAGAGAACTTAAAACAAATAAAAGCAAACGAAATACTTCTGAGGCTTCACTTCTAATGCAGGAAATTGGTAAAAATATCCAAAGATCAGAATAGACAATATTGGAGGAGTGATGGGGAAATGGGCACACTGATTTATTGTTGATGGAGCTGTGAATTTGTTCCATTCTTCAAAGAAAATTACTAAAATGTTCTTGTCCTTTGACCCAAAGAGCCTACTATTAGTAGAAAAAGAATAAAATGGAACTTCCAAAGGATCTATATGTACCAAGATACCATAGTAGTTCTAGAGGCTCTTATCTTCTTGGTGGATTAAAATTGAAAAAAGTCTTTCCTTCTGTTGGGTAATGGTTAAACAAATTATAGGATCTGAAAGTGATGGAATATTCACATCCATAAGAAATAATAAAATAGACATTTTCAGAAGAAACTAGAAAGGCATTTTTGAACTGATGCAAAGCAAAGTAAGCAAAACTAGGAAGATAAGCTATATAACGGCAGGATTATGAAGAAATTTAACTTTGAAAGACTTTAGAATTCTGATCAATGTAGTGATAAAAACCTCAAGGTGAAATATGCTACTCACTTCTTGCTGAGGAAGTGATAAATTTAAAAAAGCACAGAGACAGAAGCATACATTTTTGGGTGTGGCCAATATAGGAATTTATTTTTACTGCACTATACATATTTATTATGCAACTCTTATTTATTTTATTCAGTAGGAGAGGGGCAGTGAAAGGAGCACATTATGATGCATGTAAAAATAAATATTTTTTAAAAGAAAGTCCCTCTATATGAATAAAATATTATATAATGAAATAAAATCTTTACAAAATATTTTATTTTTATCCTGGTAAAGACTGGCCAACAATCAAGTTATTGTGCATCATATATCACTAAGTAGAGTCAAAGTTATCAGTGATTAATTTTAGAACAAAAAGAAGCCAAGGCTTTAGTCACCATAATCCATTTTGATCAATCATAATTTATTCAGTGTGTTAGCTGATCATACAAAATTACATTAAACAAACACAAAATACTTTACAGGTTTATATTGTTTATTCCCTCCTCTGAAACTACCTGTATAACACAACCTCCTTGGGCCTCAGTCTTCTGTATCTGAAGAGGATACACTCTGTGATCTGTAAGGTTCCTTCTGCTAAGAGCCAAAGATGCTGTACACTTGGCTGACATTATAATTTTTCCCCCAATAGCAGGATGCCATCGAAAGCATGTTGGGTTGGGTTGGGAATCAGAAAAGATCAATTCAAATTTTAGTTTTGTCACTCATAGCCTATGTGATCTTGGACAAGTCCCATGATCTCTCGGTGCCTTATATAGAAAATAGAGGGTTTACCTTTTGAGACTCTTCTAGTATTAATTAATAATCTATGATTCCATGACCCCTTTTAGAAGGCTAGCCTTCCCAGCATGATGAAGACCCCATGTCAAGCATCTCCTCGGACATGTGTTAGCTTTTAAGCACTGTGTTCTGGGTAACCTTTCAAGGTTATAAATTAGATAAACTTGTCTGTGCTTAGCAGAAGGAATTTCCTACAACAATGATATCACGGGTCTCTCTTTTCACAGGCTGCCTTTGAGAAAAGTGCATTTTCAGAATCACTGAGCACTAAGAATTTTCTTGGAGCAGCCAGGTGGCACCATAGTGCACAGAATGCTAAGCCTAGAGTCAGGAACTGATTGCAGATCTTGGGCAAATCACTTCACCCTGTTTGCCTCAATTTCCTCACCTGTAAAATTAATTGGAGAAGCAAATGGCAAACTGCTCCAGTGTCTATGCCAAGGAAATCTGAGATGGGGTCACAAAGAGGCAGACACGACTGAAGTGACTGAACACCAGCAACTTTTGAGATCAGTCCCAAAGTGGAACGAACACCTCAGGTAAGTGACCTATCTATCTCACTGCCCAGAGTCTAGATCATTTCTTAGATGTTAGGGAAAGAATTTCTTCTGGGACATAAATCAGATTGGATGGTTACTGAGCATCTTTCTAATTCTGAGATTCAATAATTCATTCCATGATAATAAAAGAGGCAAAGTAATCACAGCACTAAACTGAGATCTAGAATAGCCTTAGCGAATACTTTTGGGCCAACTTTATTTTTACAGAGAACAAACTGAAGCTTAATGTATTCAACATTATACAGGTAAATAAGTATCAGAGGACAGCCTAGGTTTTCTGACTCCACAATCTGTATTCTTTCCAATGCAGAATGCTACCTTTTCCTTTAGCTGTTCAACTTCTAATGTTTCCTGTCTTTACTCCAACTAAGAGGCATTAAAAGGCCACATTGCCCATCAGACTGTTAGGGAAAAAAATCCAACAGCCACCCAACACATTTGATGATGCTGGCAAATGACCAAATGTACAGAGCCACTGATCTGGACTACATCCTATGGACCTGGTCTAAAATCCTCAGTGAGAGTGAGGAGACCTCACTAGTAGTCATGGACCTGCCCCTAACCAGCTGCACAATCCTGAGCAAATCACATAAGGTTTCTCCACTTCAATTTCCCCATCTACAAAAAGATAAAAGTAGACTAGAAAAATTCAGGGCTTCTTAAACTTTTCCACTCATGGCCCTTTTTCACCCAAGAAATTTTTCATGGCCCCGAATATAACAAGTATATAAAATGATTCAATCATAATTTCATGACCCCCACATTACAAGATCCCAGTTTAAGAAGCTGGGGACTGGATGATCAATAAGAGCCCCTTCTGATCTATGATTTTACAATTTAACTATTAATCCTGTGCCAGTACATTTTCATCTCTGCATTACAGGGAAAGAATTTATAAGCTGTAATAATGAACAATCCATGGCAAAAGGCCTGAATCCAAGAGAAGAGGAAGTACATCAATGGGAGTGACAAAAGACCTGAGTCCAAGAGAACAAGAAGGAAAGCAATGGGAAACCAAGGTATCTTGAGGAATCTTACAGATAAGAGTATCTTCTTTGGATATCAGGGACACTTGGATCCCTGATCATGTCATTGTGTGCATCTTTCAGTTTCTTTGAAAGACGATTTCCTAAAGCTGATACCCTTCTAAGTATAGCCCAGAGCTGTAAAGCAGAAGGAAGAGTTAATGTATTGGAAAGATGTTGAGAAAAAAAAAGGAAGAAGAGACTGATATTGGTGATGGTATTTTAGGGTTGGGTTTAATACACTTACCTAAAAGCCCCATTGTAGCCATAGTAGGTTTCTTTGGTACTAGAAGCACATTTATCCAAAAATGGTGACTTTGGATTGCCAATACATAAGGCACAGAGATTGGAAGTAGGATCAGCACCAGGAGCACAGGATTCACTGAAGTATTTATCTACACAGAGAAAAGACAGTGGTTTCTACTTGAATAATATGAGTGCTTCCTTTTATTTCCCATGTTAAAAACCTCTATTTTAAATTACATAATTGCCCCAATTAAATGAAGACGTGATCATAAGCCCAGAACCTGAAATAAATCAGAGGTTCAGAGATAAGGCAACATTGCAGGGAGAGAAGATGACCCACACACACACACACACACACACACACCTGATGGTGATTTTTTCTTTTTTTTTTAAATATTTAAAATTTAAAAAAAGAAAAACAGAAAAAGACAGAACATGGAAAGTAAAAATATATATTGCCATGTGACCAGCAGAATAACAATATTCAATAAATTTCCATTTCAATAAAACAAAGAAGATATTATATTTATGACTGTCCGTTTTTTTGTTGTTGTTGCTTCCATCTAGGTTATTCTTTTGTTCTTTACTATACACTTTTACTTTATTCTTTTTTCAGATGGTGATTTAAAAAATCACTCAAGGCTCCTATTTAGAAAGTCAATTCATATACCACACCATAATCCAGGTACATTGGTGACTGCTTTTCTCCTTCAAATGTGTCCTTGATATGTTTTAACCTGATTCTACACGTATAGAAATATTTAGCACTCTCTACCACCCAAGGTAACCAGGGACTTCACAGTGTAAATTTCCCTAAGTCTCTAACAATTAGAGAAAATCAGACAAATAACTTCCTCAAAGAACCAGCTTACCAAATTCACAGGAATGGGTTTGGTTGTATATCAGGCCCATGGGAATGTTCCAACCAGCAGTTCTGCCAACTGCTGTGTGGCAGGATTTCTTGTCTTTCAGTGAATTCCATGAGAGATCAGTACCTGACCTAACAACAGCCACAGCATAATAACCTTGAAAATAACAGACACAAAAAAGCAATAGTTAGCATTATGAGCTATTCCAGAAAGGGCCATTTGATGCCACTAGACCAAACTTACTTCATGCCTTGGGGAAAACAGATATATAAATGTCCTCAGACTTATAGGAACCAGAGCATTGGAAGAAGCTCAGTCTTTTACTTAATTTCTCATGACCAGAAAGTTATCCATACTATAACAAACTCAGCAAGTAGTCATCCAGACTATTCTCAAAAGACTTTCAGTTAAAGAGAATCCTATTATTTCCTAAGGAAATCTCTTCCATTAATTATTTGTATTCAGTCATTTATCAGTAATATCTGACTCTTTGTGACCCCATTTGGGGTTTTCTTGGCAGAGACACTAGAGTAGCTTGAGTTTCCTTCTCCAGTTTATTTTACAGATGGAGAAACTGAGGTAAACAGAGTGAAGTGACATGCCCAGGGTAACACAACGATTAAGTTGTCTGGCTGGACTTGAACTCAGGAAGATGGACCCAGTGATCTATCCTGTGCCACCTGGCTAACCCTTCCATCGCTGGGTTTACCAATTCAGACTCACCCTGAGCAGGTTTATTCACACAGTCCTCCCCATGACTCTGTCCATCCTTAGGTGCTGAAAAAATAAAGAAGCCAAAGGAATGAATCTTCCATCTGCATTCACTAAATATCAGGTTTTCTTAAGCATGAGTGCTTATACCACTACAATGTCATTCCATTCCATTCCATTAAGGAGAATCCATTCCATTCTATTCAGGAGAATCTTTGATTCTCCACAGTTTGGAATAACATGAAAAATGAAAATTCATTCCTATTCAGCTAACTTTGCTTCCATTTTGATCCCACCCTTAGAGTGTTCAAATGACTCAGGCCCATATTTTCTTTTTCTTTGTGCTTTTTGATCACTTCAGGGTTTATTAGAACCTTTGTATACCAGAAACAAGATATAGTGTATGACCTTTGCTATATATTTGTATATAGTATGTGACCTTTGCTATGTTTGGTATACATATATATGTATATAGCATATATAGCAAAGGAAAAAAAAAAAAAGAGAAGGCGCTAACCTGAGCTGTCTGAACTATCTCAGGGCTTTAAATGTTTAAATGATTATTAGTGAGTCTAATTTATCCCTTTGCTATTTCCCACCCTTCTTCTACTGCCCTAGTGAGAGCTCTGCATAAAATCTTTTGTTCAGAGCCTAGAGAGAGTCAAACTAAAGGAGAAATATTCCCTCTACTTACTGTAGTTTTCTACTAGGACAGGCACCAAACCACACTTGCCAGCAATGTAAACATATCCTCCATCAGTACTCATGGCATCAGCTTCCCCTTTCTGTGGAGGCAAAGTAAATCATTACAAAAACATTGTTTCACGGAGTCTAGGAGCCCTTCATCACGCCTCCCATCATATACACTTAGTGACAGGGTGATTGACTAGGGAGAAGGATGGGAAGTGTAGGAACTTAGGTAGAGTTTCATATGAGAAAATTGCCTTGAATATCAACCTCATATAGCAGACCACAACTTTTAAAGTTATTTCTAAGGCTTCTGGCATCATAAATTTAGAGCTGGAAGTGATTTCCAAGGTATTTTAATTCAACCCCCTCATTTTATAAAAAAGAAAGAAATTCGACAGTCTAGGATCCAATACAGGAGACATAAAACACATGGTTTTAAAATATTACATTTTATAAGTACAAAGCTTTTACTGCAGGAAAATCCCACTCTCTCTAACATGGGAAAGAGGGGGGGAATTTCTTCTATACTAAGTGAAGGTACACAGAGAAGGGTACAATTCTGTAGTGGGCAATAACACGTCTTTATGTGCACATAACAATGAAAAAAACATAATTTCATTGAGGCAGGGTATAAATTTTCCTGATGTTATCTACAAAGTACAAATTCTTTGACTCATCTCTGTCCTTATCACCACACTAATAATACACTAGGGATGTCTAAGGAGACGCAGGCTTTTTTCTCAAGCACAGATTCCCAGGAGCACCCAAAAGCATTCACATATTAGTCTGTGACTATACTGAGTTCCTGGTCATGAAGGAAGGGACTCAAGTTGAGTGGTAGCACAAAATGGACTGTCTAAATAAGGGCAGCCATACACTTTGCTCATGGGAAGTTGGTCTTTAATGTAATTCCCTAACAGAGTAGCTCAGATACAGAAGAAATACTGTGATTATTATCATTTTTTATCATCTTCCTTCTGTGGAAGGAAATTCCTACTTTGAATTAAAAGAGTTTAGAATTAGATGTTACTTTCAATATGACCTATACCAAACTTTCCATTTTCCAAGCAAGGAAACTAAGTTCCAGTGAGCCAACAATGTTTTCAGTCACACAATTGATGGAACCATTAACCAGGATTCTGATCGTCCTAGGCTAAAGAGCCCCAAAACACTGATGCTGTACCAAAATGGGAGCACCTACCATTATCTTGACAATGCAATCTTCAGAGTTTTCTCCTACTGCACATTCAATGACTCCTCTACTGAACGCACTCCATTCATCACATTTTTTCTTTTCATCATCATTTACTGTGCACCACGTCACCTTCTTGTCCTCTGAGGGATGAATTCTGTCTAGGTCATGACCTGGGAAAAGAAGTCAAGAGTTTAAACCGTTAATAAATCTTTAAAATGCACTATGCAAAAGCCTGAGCTATGACCAGTGAAAGAAGAAATGCCTTTTTGACATCAGTAAACATCATATGTAATGGTGATAAACTAGAACCTTTCCCTGTAAGATCAGGAGTGAAACAAGGTTGCCCACTATCACCATTACTACTCAATATAGTACTAGAAACGCTAGCCTCGGCAATAAGAGCCGAGAAAGAGATTCAAGGAATTAGAGTAGGAAATGAGGAAATCAAACTATCACTCTTTGCAGATGACATGATAGTATACTTAGAGAACCCCAAAGACTCTGTTAAAAAGCTATTAGAAATAATTCAGAATTTTAGCAAAGTGGCAGGATACAAAATAAATCCACATAAATCCTCAGCATTTTTATATATTACCAATACAATCCAACACCAAGAGATACAAAGAAAAATTCCATTCAAAATAATGGTTGCTATTATAAAATATTTGGGAATATACCTACCAAAGGAAAGTCAGCAATTATATGAGCAAAATTATGAGACATTTGCCACAAAAATAAAGTCAGATTTAAATAATTGGAAAGACATTCAGTGCTCTTGGATAGGCCGAGCGAATATAATTAAGATGACAATACTCCCTAAACTATTTATTTAGTGCTATACCAATCAGACTCCCAAGAAACTATTTTAATGACCTAGAAAAAATAACAACAGAATTCATATGGAACAACAAAAGGTCAAGAATTTCCAGGGAAGTAATGAAAAAAAAATTAAATGAAGGTGGTCTAGCTATACCTGATCTAGAATTATATTATAAAGCAACAGTCACCAAAACCATTTGGTATTGGCTAAGAAATAGACTAGTTGATCAGTGGCATAAGTTAGGTTCACAGGGCAAGATAGTGAATAAAAATAGCAATCTAGTGTTTGACAAACCCAAAAATCCCAAATTTTGGGATAAGAATTCATTATTTGACAAAAACTGATGGGAAAACTGGAAATTAGTATGGCAGAAACTAGGCATGGACCCACATTTAACACCACATACTAAGATAAGATCAAAAAGGGTCCAAGATTTAGGCATAAAGAACAAAATCATAAATAAATTGGAGGAACATGGGATGGTTTACCTCTCAGACTTGTGGAGGAGGAAGGAGTTTGTGTCCAAGGGAGAACTAGAGACCATTATTGATCACAAAATAGAAAATTTTGATTATACCAAATTAAAAAGTTTCTGCACAAACAAAACTAATGCAAACAAGATTAGAAGGGAAAACATTTTTACAGTTAAAGGTTCTGATAAAGGCCTCATTTCCAAAATATACAGAGAATTGACTTTAATTTATAAGAAATCAAGCCATTCTCCAATTGATAAATGGTCAAAGGAGATGAACAGACAATTTTCAGATGATGAAATTAAAACTATTTCCACTCATATGAAAGAGTGTTCCAAATCGCTATTGATCAGAGAAATGCAAATTAAGACAACTCTGAGATATCATTACACACCTGTCAGATTGGCTAAGATGACAGGAACAAATAACGATGAATGTTGGAGGGGCTGTGGGAAAACTGGGACACTGGTGCATTGTTGGTGGAGTTGTGAAAGAATCCAACCATTCTGGAGAGCAATTTGGAACTATGCCCTAAAAGTTATCAAAATGTGCATACCCTTTGACCCAGCCATGCTACTACTGGGCTTATATCCCAAGGAAATACTAAAGAAGGGAAAGGGACCTGTATGTGCCAAAATGTTTGTGGCAGCCCTTTTCATAGTGGCTAGAAACTGGAAAATGAATGGATGTCCATCAATTGGAGAATGGTTGGGTAAATTATGGTATATGAATGTTATGAAATATTATTGTTCTGTAAGAAATGACCAACAGGAGAAATACAGAGAGGCTTGGAGAGACTTACATCAACTGATGCTGAGTGAAACGAGCAGAACTAGAAGATCATTATACACTTCAACAATGATACTGTATGAGGATGTATTCTGATGGAAGTGGATATCTTCAACATAGAGAAAAACTAATCCAATTCCAATTGATCAATGATGAACAGAATCAGCTACATCCAGAAAAGCAACACTGGGAAATGGGTGTAAACTGTGAGCATTGTTTTTGTTTTGTTTTGTTTCTCTTCCCAGATTATTTTTACCTTACAAATATAATTCTTCCTTTGCAACAACAACAAAATTCGGTTCTGCACATATAAATTGTACCTAGGATATACTATGAGATATTTAATATGTATGGGAATGCCTGCCATCTAGGGGAGGGGGTGGAGGGAAGGAGGGGAAAAACTCAGAACAGAAAGGAGTACAAGGGATAATGGTGTAAAAAAAAAAAAAATTTACCTATGTACATGTACTGTCAAAGAAGATATTATAATTATAAAAATTAATAAAAAAGAAAAAGAAAGAAAGAAACATAAATCAGGGAAAAAACAAAAAGAAAAAAAAAAGAAAGAAAGAAATGCCTTTCTGAAGGTTTGATCTTTTGAGTTTATTATGTATGGTAATACATTAAAAAGTACATACAAACAAAGACCAACATCTTCAACTTAAGTCTGGTCCCTGAAAACAGGGGTAGTTAAACTTTTAATACATTAAAAACAATTATTTAAATAAAGCCAATTAATTAGAAGGAAACATTGAGTCACCTAATTTGATGAAAGAGTACAGATTTTCTAAGTTGGGAGGAAAAGCACAAACAGGTACAATTCTTGAAATCATACTTGTTCCCCTTTGTATAAATAATCAGCACGGCAACAGTAACTGATTGATATGGAGCCAGTTTTCAGATAAGAATTGCTTGAGATGTATGATTTTAAGAACTCTTACAGTTAGTTATTAAGAGAATCAGAATACAAGTCACAACACTGAATCACAGATCTAGACCTGAAAGAGCTCTCAGAGGCCATCTACTCCAACCCCTTCATTTTATAGAGGAATAAATGGAAGCAGAGAAAGCTTACACGACTTGGCCTAAGGTTGTGCAGGTAGCAAGCACTGTTTTTAGCCTAGATGCTTCAACCCTAGAAGAGAGCATTTTTCATTTCCATTTCCACTCTCCCTATAGCTCGGATGTACTTTCCTTAAGTGTAATTAATAAGTATTAACTGTGTATATCAGATACATTCATATATATATGGATATCTGTGTGTGTGCATGTGTATATATATATATATATATATATATATATATGTATTCATATATACATATAAAATTTCCAAGATTCCTCCTGATTCCTCCTATCCCTGAAATTCTTTGATATATAATCGGATTCTCAAACATATTATATGTATATATAAAATATGTATAATATATATAAATATAAATATAAATAAATAAGTATAAGATCTTTCAAATGTTTGAGTCAAATATATGATTTCTAGGGTCTCTTCCTTTGACATTCCTTGATTCTGTACTTCCCTAGTGATATCAACCAGGCATTGTGCTAGCGATTATGGATATTTAAAAAACAAAAGTAAAATATTCCAGAAGTTTACTTTCTCAATAATTTTTTTCTTTTTTGATATTTTCTTTTCCTTTTTTGCCTGAGGCAACTGGGGTTAAATGACTTGTCCAGGGTCACATAGCTAGGGAGTGTTAAGTGTCTGAGGCCAGATTTGAACTCAGGTTCCCCTGACTTCAGGACTGGCACTCTATCCACTCCTCCACCTAGCTGCCCCCTAAATAATTACTAATTAACTGATTTGACCTGGCCTTTCAAGGACTTCCCTACAGGATTTTAGAGTGTTCATTTTCCTTTGATGGCCTCTGTTTTTCATGTCTTTAAAATGAGGGAAACAAATATATGATCTCTAAGGCCTTTTATATCCTTGAAATTCCCTGACTATGATTAAGATTCTCAAACTTATGACATTTATATGATTGAGATCTTTCAAATATGTGATTCAAATATATGACTACGAAGGTCTCTTCTATCCCTGACAGTCCCTGATTCTGTACTTCCCTAGTGATATCAGCTAGAAACTATGACGGGTAGGAAGATTTTCTGAGTTGCTGCACTGAGGATCATAGATATGATTGGAGAGAGGCATTCTGAAAACTTTTGAAATAATACTGAATATAATGTAGAACTTCTGTATGTAGTTCTTGAAATGTTTGCCCCCTGTCCTTCATCAGAACTAACTCTATAAAGCTCATCGGCTCAGATGGCAAATAGAACCATCTGGCCTAACAATCTACAGGAGACTAGTACAAGAAAGCAATTTAACTCCTCCGAATTTCAGTTTCTCCATCTTGCCAAAGATTTTGAAGAAGGATCGGATGCCTGGAAGCATTATAATGTCTTACAATGACTGCAACTGAGTTAGAATCATGGACCCATATGCTAATAATTTACTGCTTGGGCCCCCACTCCCCATCTCTGAAATGGACCAGAGTCTGCTTACCTTTCATAGGCTTGATGGCCTGGATGAATTTGTATCCTAGGTACAATTCATAGTCCATTTTTGGAGGTACTCTCAGAAGTCTATTAGCAGTGTCCTTAAATAGCAAGTCTTTTCCATGTTGGGAAGCAAATAGATTGAATTTCTCTGATTTGCCCTTGCCAAAATGTTCCTATTCAAGGGAAAAAGAAAACCATGAATGAAAATTGCTAACAAGGGAAGAGGTAACTCAGTGTGTGGCCCTTTTTGCCGTATTCCTTCATGAGTTCAGTAATCTAACCTGTTTCCATACTTTTAATTACCATCTCTGTGCTTCACCAATCCCTTTATTCTGTCCTAATCCCTCTCGAGCTCCAATCTGTTTCTTTCCTCACCAACCACCTATTAGAAAGTTCTACAAACACCCAAAACAGATCTCATGATCTTGTCCCATACTCACATTTTTCTACTAAATGTTTCTATTTTAGTCCAGGCCTTCACCATCCATGTCCACTTTACATAGAATTCACTCTCTCTCCATCTCTGCCTCTTTGAATAACTTGTTGCCTTCAAGATTCAGCTCTTGTACTATCCCCTCTACATAAAATTTAACCTGGCCTCAACTGCTATTCATCTCTCCCAAATACTACTGTTCTGTGCTTTTCAGTCCCCTGGAGGAACTGATTATATGCTGTAATCCATTTATATTTTACCTCTTTCAGAACATCCTAGCCATCTCTACCAATACCAGGTTTGTTGTGTAATCAGAGATTCCATCTTCTATATTTCATAATCATGTCTATTTTGTAGGTCTCCATTAATGTCCCAGTTTATCTATCTCCATTTATCTTCTCTAAGACTTTCATTTAATTGTATTCCAAAGCATAATGTACCCTAGTGCAGTTCCCTTTGAGAAATTACCTCTCATGACCATATACAATTTTGATTACATTGAGAATCATCTGTTCAATCATTTCTTCCAAAATAATCACAAAGGAAATATTCAGCCACAATAAACTTGATATCAAAAAGAATAGAGTTCCAATCTGGCCTCAGATACATAGTAGTTGGGTTGCTTTGAGTAAGTAATATAATTGGAAAATGAGGATGACTTCTATGTGGCACAGTGCATAAGGTGTTGGGATGGAGTCAAGAAAATTCATCTTCCCAAGGTCAGATCCAGTATCTGATACTATTTATGTGACCCTGCACAACAACCCTGTTTACTTCAGTTTTCTTAACTGTAAAATCATCTGGAAAAGGGAATGGCAAACCACTTTAACATCTTTAAAAGGATTTAAAAAGGACTAGGAAATAAGAACATATTAAGAACTTAGCAGAAGGAAAAAATAATCAATAGTGATATGAAAAATTCTCTAAATCACTAATAAGTAAATTTTCTAAATTACTATTAAGTAAAGGGATGAAATTTGAACAACTCTAAGGTAATGCCTCACATCCCATCAAACTGAATTTGATGTTAAATGCAAAATGACAATAGATGAAAGGGCTGTGGTAAAAGAGGAACACTATACTTTTGGGGACCTGCAAACTAGCCTAATCATACTAAAAAGCAATCTGGAACAGTCCAGAACTGCGCACAATAAATGCTGCATGCCTTTTTTTTTGTTTTGTTTTGTTTTGTTTTGTTTTTGCAAGAAAGGATATCTTTTTTCCCAGTAAATTTATTCATTTTTAATATACATTACTTTATGAATCATATTAGGAGAGAAAAATCAGAGCAAACAAAAAAAACCATGGGAGAGATTGAAAAAAAAAACCCAGAAAAAAAAATGAACATAGCATGTGTTGATTTACATTCAGTCTCCTTGGTTCTTTTTCACATGGCATTTTCTGTCCAAAGTTTATTGAAATTGCATTGGATCTGTGAACCACTTAGAAAAATCAAGTTTTTCATAGCTGATCATCCCTTGTTCTTACTGTTATTGTGTACAATGTATTCCTGGTTCTGCTTGTTTTGCTCAGCACCAATTCATGTAAATCTTTCCAGGCCTTTCTAAAATTAGCTTGTTCATTATATTTTATAGAACAATAATATACCATTATCTTCATATACCACAACTTGTTTAGCTATTCTCCAATTGATGGACATCTATCCTTTTCCAATTCTTTGCTATCTCAAAAAAAGAGTTGCTACATACACTTTTACACATGTGGGTCCTTTTCCCTCCTTGAAAATTTGCTTGGGATACAGACCCAGGAATGGCACTGCTGGGTCAAAAGGGATGCACAGTTTTATAGACTTTGAACATAGTTCCAAATTTCTCTCCAGAATGGTTGGATCATTTCTCAACTCCACCAGCAATGCATTAGTGTCCCAGTTTTCTCACATTCCTTCCAATATTTATCATTGTCTTTTCCTGTCAAAGTAGCCAACAAATGAGGTGATATCTCAGAGTTCTTTTAATTTACATTTCTCTAACCAATAGTCAGAGCATTTTTTCATATGACTATAGATAGGTTTAATTTTGTCATCTGAAAATTAGGTCATATTCTTTGACTATCATTTGGTTATGACTTGTATTCCTATAAATTTGTCACATTTTTTAATATATTTTGGAAATGAGATCTTTATCAGAAACGTCAGCTGTAAAGATTTTTTCCCAGTTTTGTACTTCCCTTTTAATCTTGTTTTTGTTGGTTTTGTTTGTTCAAAAACATTTTAATTTAATGTAGAGATTTAATTGTAATTTTTAAATAAAAATTTTAAAAATTTAAATTCAAAATTAAATTAATTTTTTAAATTAAAGTTGTCCATTTTTCCTTTGATACTATTATCTAATTCTTCTTTGATCATAAATTCCTCATTTTATGGAGATCTAACAGGTAAATTTTCACTTGCTCTCCTAATTTGTTTATGCTATCATCCTTTATGGCCAAATCATCTACATATCCTTTCACTCTGCAACACCACTAGTAAGTCTATATCCTAAAGAGCTCAAAGAAAAAAGGTCCATCCACGTGTACACAAATATTTATGGCACCTCTCTTTGTTGTGGCAGAGTTGGAAACTGAGGAGATGACCATCAATCGAGGAATGACTAGAAAAGTTATAGTTTATGAATGTGATGGAATATTATTGTGCCATAAGAAATAATGAAGAGGATGGTTTCAGGAAACCCTGGGATGATTCATGGGAACTGATGCAAAGAAGAGAGTAGAAGCAAGAGAACTATCTGCACAGTAACAGCAACATGAATAAAGACGATCAACTGTGAAAGACTTAGTAAATATAATCAGTGCAGTGCAATGCAATCAAAAAATGTCATCCAACTTCTGAGAGAAAGCTGATATTCAGATACAGATTGAAGCATATTTTTTCTTCTTCCTTTCTTTTTTCTGTTCCACCCCAATCCCAGAACAAGTCGAACTTGTTTTTTTTTATTTTGATATGACTTCATATTTATAATGAGTTTCGTATTTCTTGCCTTCTCAATAAGTGGAGGAGTGAATGGGCAGAGGGACAGAACTTAGAAGTGAAAATAAAATTGAATTTTAAAAAAGGAGAAAAATGGGGATGGCCAATACCTGTGCAGTGGAGAGAAGTTCCCAGATCAGATCCTCCTTGCCATTCACACTTCGGGCCACAACAGCATGAGCAGCAATCCTGGCCAGGTGACAATCCTTGTACTGATCGAGAGGCCTTCTTGTGTTATCAGGGCACAGTAGCTCATAATTTTCCTTGTCAGCCTCGGTGAGAAGGTTGTCTGCAAGAAAAAGCAAAAATTCCAAATAAGACTAGAAAGACCATTCTTAAAGAGAATAAGCATTTATTAAGCTTCTATTGTGTGTAAAACACTTCGACAGGCATTAAATGAGATATATATTTTGAATAAAACTAAAAGATTAAAAAAAATCTCTGACTAAAATCTATAGTGGAATCAGAATTCTAGGCCAAAATGATGCTAAGCTGACTACTTTTTGTGCTTCTAGAATCTTGGCAATACTCTGTCTTGAATTCAGGAATATGAATCTTCTTGACTCTAGACTCAGCACTTTATCTACTGAACCACTGAGAGCAAATTTTAAATACTGCCCCCTGAAGGCAATGTATTATGTACCTTAATGTAATTAATTATCCATTAATATTTTACTTTTTTAAAAAGAATATCTTAACATTATTCTTCTCCATCCATCTCTACCTTTCCACCTCTCGTGGCTGTTGATCCTTAATGATTCCACCTTTTGTGTCCTATATTTTTGTCTACCATGTAAGGTCCTCACTCTGAGGGACATTACAATTTAACAAGGCACCAAGGTGGGTAACTTCAATCTATGAGTATTAGGTGGTGGGAGGGGAAGTCGATGAAAAGATTAATAAATTGCTTTGTGCAGGGAACTCCAGCAGATGGTAAATGGTATAACACCACTGTGAACTAACTTTTAAAATTTTCTTCAGAAGAGCATTGTAAGAAACACGAGGGCAGGAGATAGAAAAAATAGACGGAGGTTAAATAAAGCTGTGTCCAATGCTTGAGATAGTGGGGAATTGGGCCTCTCTACCCTAGTACTTACCTAACACAGTTGTGTGCTTGACAAAACTCACTTCTCCAACACCATCCTTCAGACATCTAGGGAAAAGGAGAATCACAAGAATGGGCACAGTCCAGCATCAATAGCTTATCCCATGCTTTCCAATAGCCATCACAGACAGAAGCATATGCAGAGAGTATCTACTTCACCAAGGGCTTGTAAGGCAACAAAGGTAGGAAGTCCTAGAGCTAAGATTCAGACCTAAGTGCCCATCTCAGTCTCCACCAACTTCTCTAACTTGAATGATCCAATTCATCCCTTCTCTAATAATCAGGGACCCTTGGCTAGATTGCTAGATACTAAAGAGCTTTCTTAGCCAGGCCCTTTGTCTTTCTTCGGTTTAGGCTCAGACTAGGTGCAAGAAACTGAAAGAACTGTCACTGATAATATTAATACTAATAACAGTGCCTCTGCATATAATGCTATATGTTCTGCAAAGTATATATAGTACTATATACTATATAATACTATTATACTATAATACTATATTAACCTCATTTGAACAAAAGTAGAAGTGGCTATGGAAGGAAGGGGACAAAGAACAGGCTCCCTGCTGTCCTGTCCCATTACTGGAAGACCAGGGTCAGGATGGTTGAAGTTAAGATGTGACTATTTATGGGACCCAAGAAAACCATAGAGATTGGGGGATTGTTCATAGACTTATAGATGCTTGACATTTCACCGGAGTTATGGGGAGGGTTCAACTTACTGGAATGCTCCTGAGTAGCCAAAATAAGGTTCTCTGTCCGAGCAGGCACACTTATCACTGCCTTTTCCGGCACACAAAGAACACAATTTAGGATTCCTTTGCAATGCACAGGGAACGCAGCTGCCTGAGAAGAACCTGGCCACAGCTAGAGAGAGAGAGAGAAAGAAACAGCACACGTGAGCAGTGTAAAGGGTATGTGGGAGGACACACAGAAACAATGTCCGTCTCCAGATATAAACTTTCTAGGCTTGCCTTCTTTCCAGAAGACATATCAATAGCAATCTGCAGGAACATAGAGATATGAAGTGATTGCTTTTCATTTTGGATGAATGAGTTCACAATGTCAACACTCTACTTCTAAATTCAATTTCAGTTATATCTTACTCTTTGTGACCCCTTTTTGGGTTTTCTTAGCAAAGCTACTAGAATAGTTTGCCGTTTCCTTCTTCAGCTTATTTTACAGATGAGGAAACTGAGGCAAACAAGTTAGTTAAGTCACTGAAACACCTAGCTACCCCACTAATTTCCCATTTTCATTCCTAACATACAATCCTGGGCCCATTCTTCAGGTGTCAATTCTGAGCCAATACCCTACGATAAATACACATCTACCCTCTAATTCCTGGAAAAGTCTCAAAGCCTAGAAAAAAATAAGTTAATTCTAGGAACTACTTTTTCAATGAGAGTCTGTGAATTGGCTTTTTAAATACATACATATATATATATATATATATATATACACACACACACACACACACACACACGTGTGTGTGTGTGTGTGTGTGTGTGTTTTTAACTTGTGATCCTTTGTGATCCTATATATTTTATTTTTTAGGTTTTACCAGACTGCTGAGGAGATTCATTACACCAAAAAAAGGATAAGACTCTTGAATTAGAAGAAGCTTCTGTAAAACATTCAAATAATAGAGTCCTTTGCATACAAGAGGCAGCACATTGCTATCCAAGTCTGGGTACTTTAAGGGAACAAACTTCAGGCAAGAAATTGGGAATAAATAAAAAGTCAAAGGTTCAGATGATATTCCTTTTAGAGATCACAATTTCCTTTTTTTGTTGTAGGAAACTGGGGTTGTGACTTGCCCAAGGTCACATAGCTAGTAAGTACCTGAGGCTGGATTTGAACTCAGGTCCTTCTGACTTCAGTTACCCAGTTGTCCCTGAAAACACAATTTTCAAACACAGAAAGAAAACTACATCATGCCCAGACCTTTACTCATCCCTATTTGTCCAGAAAAATCTTTTTAGCAAATTTTATGTAAAATTTGCCTTTGATTCAAGACATACATTCAAATTTTGCACACTAAATCAAATAAAGATTGGTGATAATTGATAACAACAATAAATAATATTTTCTATTGTTGCCATTGTGTATGGTGGTGATATTTGTCTTAGTGTTCCAGTTTCCGATGTGTGTAGTGAATATGTGTTAAATGAATACAGAATATGGGAAAGTGATCAAAAAAGTGGCCTCTGATATTTTACATAATTGCATAACTGGATTTTTACTTGTTTTACATAATTGTATAAACTATAACAGAGTGCTTAGTGAGGGGGATGGAAAAGAAAGATGAAAGGAATAGTATTTGGAACTCAAAACTTTTTTAAAAAATTTTTTTGCAAATCACTTTAACATGTAATGGTTGGGGAAAGTGAATAAAACATTTTCTTAAAAAAGAAAAAGAAAATTGACTTCTAAGTCAGGAAGACCTGAATTCAAAGTCCTGGCATGTACAGTCAAGTTCCTTGAACTCTCAGTGCCCCAGAGTCTAAGTTTATAAGTTATAGTAGAAAATTTTCCCCTCTTGAGAACTCATTTCACTACTGAAATCACAGAACTGATAGGGGAAAAAACTTAATAATAATAGTAATAATACAGCTAATCACCACTACATTCAGAATCCTCACTGTACTTGCCAGCTTACCATCCTCGATGGGTTCTGGTGATCCTTCCCACTGCAACAGGCCAAGTGCATAAAGTGTCCCCACAGGGATGATCCACCCAGCTGACCTGCCCAGGCCAGTGTGACAGGACTTCTTGCCTTTGAGGTCCTTGAATTGGAAATCAGTTCCCTTCTTCACAACAGCCACAGCAAAGTACTGAGACAGAGGGTCTATACAACATAAAATAAACAGGAAGATTCTCAGCTAGGAGTCAAAGACAAGAAGATGGCATTCCCTGATGATCTCTTGAGGGGTGGGGAAATCCCAAGAAATATCTGATCCTGGACTTGGACTGATCAGGTAAAGGAAGAATTTAAAAATGCCTATAAAACATATACCCACACCCACATTTTTGTATACATACATATATACACACTATGTATACTTACATATATATAAAACACAAAATAATGAAAAGCAAAATGAACAGAACAAAGAGAACATTGTATAAAGTAATAGCAATATTGTTTAAAGAACAACTTCAAGAAAATAAGTTATTTTGACTATTATAAATACCCAAATTAACTATAAAGGACATATGAAGATACTACATTCATAAAAAAATCTGATAATTAGAAATAAGTGTAGAATTATATATATATATATATATATATATATATATATACATATATATATATATATACATACAGACTTATTTGTGTGTAATGGTGGCTATCTTGGGAAGCAGTACAGGAGGGAAGAAAAAAAAAGAAATCTACATGATGGCTTTGTTGTATATTTAAAAAGGAATAGCAAGTTATGCATAAATAAATTTGCAGTTTCAAATACAATCATCTTTTTTCCTATACTGTGTTATGGAAATGCTTATTTTATTCCCTGAATTAAGAATGAAATTTTTAAAAAAGAAAACTCTTCTTCGTCAGGAAAACTCTTCTTTGATAGGAGAAAATAATCAAGCTCCCTTTTCAAATCATTAAATTTTGAGAATTTTTCCAGTGGTCCTATTCAGGCAAATGAGTAGCTAAAAAAAGTCCCTAGTTTACATTTCCCAACTCTGCAGTCTCTTCTCAGGCAACTTCCCAGTTAAAATCCTCCTATTGTTCTGGTGACCTGAATGATGTCCCTTTTTTTTCCCCCCTCTCTGCTCCTTACAACATGGATTTGAATTCTCCAGTGCCAGAACCACATAGAGAAAATAAGTTGAGGGGGCAGAAAGGGAGAAGGAGGAACTATTTTTATAAGGCCATTTTCTGTAACTAGAGAATTTCTGTAAGTTTTATTCCACAGCAGTAACCATATTCTCTCATTCTCATTTTGAGAACAACACTAACTTCACTTTCTGGATCATCAGAGTTTGATTCTTCAGCAACTCAAGGGTTGTCCAAAACTCCTATTCTGACTTGAGAGTCAATATATGCAAATCAAGAACTCACTTGCTTCGGTACCATAGTCTTCAGCAACAATGGGTTTCAGATTGTAGGGTAACAGACCTGCTTCATAGATAAAACCACCATCGATAGTCACAGCATCAGCCTCATCATCCTGAAAGAGATGAGTGAAAACAGCACTGAAGCCCCTTAGCTCTCAGTAAGGAACAGTAGGAACGCATGTAATGGGTAGGTTTGGAAGTCTGAGGACTAGAAAAACCTTAACAGAACTACATTGTCTTTTACCCTGCCTTAAGATAACTGAGAGGATTCAGTGAATCCTGGGTCTTGAGTCACAAAGACCTGATTTTAAATCTAGCTTTAGACACTTACTAACAGTATGACCCTGAACAAATCATTTATCTCTGCTGCCTCAGTTTACTCAACTGTAAAATAGAGATACTAACAGCACCTATTCTCAGGGTGGTTAAGAGGATCTGGTGAAGTCTTTATAAAAAGTATTTAGCACAGTAGGGATTTCACAAATCCATAGGTCCTTCCTGTTTTCCTTGCAACATAATAGAAGCTAAATATGCCAAAAGTTCTCATAAAGTGGGGAAAAAATCTCTCTCATTAACCTTTCCTGCCTGTAATTTCCCTGCCTTCCATTCAAACAGCATTTATGAAGCCCTTCCTGATAAAAAAAATGGCTAAGGAAATATAAATTTTTTTGGTCTCTGCTCTTAAGAAATCTACAAAGATAGTTGGATATGGAATCGAAAGCCAAAATTTGAATTCAAATCCTGGCACTTCTATTTACTGTAGGGACCTCTCTGAGCCTGTTTCCTCACCTATAACATGAGGGGACTGGATTAAGTAACCTTTAAGGTTCCTTCTTGCCCTAAATTTATAAGCTATGAGAATTGATAATGCTAAGTACGTAGGAGCGGGGCAGACATCCTTCTTTTCATTTGTACATCCATTGAATTATTAATTATTTACCTATCATACCCTCCAAACCCAAAGGGTCCAGGTTCAAATCCTAACTTGCTTTAAATTACCTGGACAACCTCAGACAATCTTGCTTAATCTCTCTAGGGTTTCCTTATCTGCAAAAGAAAGGGGGAGGGGGGAAGGGAAGGAGAGCTAAACTGAGAGACATCAAAGGTCCCTTTCAGATCCAAATCTATGATTCCATAATCTTTTACCATTTGTACTTGAATGCTTTCTTCACCTAAATTCTCCTCCATCCCTACAAGATAGTCTAGAGGAATTATTGTGGCCAAAAATAAATAATAGTTCACCTGGCAGCTGAGTTCCAGATAAGGAGCATGGCTGCACTGATCTGGAATACCTCATCTGGCAGGTGCCCAATCACTAGACCCTCCCTTAGCTGATGTCTCTCCAATTTGTCAGGCCTTGCCAAAGCTTGCCCTTTGCCGGCTATTTGCAGATAGCCTTAAAGAAGTCAGGCTTCATTCCATGCCATTACAAGGTAGCAACAGAGCTGGCAAAAATTTTTTTTTAAATAACTGAGTTGCCATTACATTAAATCATTTCTGGATTTTTTTTTCTTTTTTTTGCTGAGGCAATTGGGGTTAAGTGATTTGCCCAGGGGTCACATAGTTAGGAAGTATTGAGTGACAGAAGCCAGATTTGAAATCAGCTCCTCTTGATTTCAGGACCAGCACTCTATGTATTCACTGTGCCATCTCACTGCCCTTTCCCTCTATGTTCCATGCAGCTGCTTTGTCAGCATAATTCTGTCTCCCCCCCTAACCCCCCCCCCAAGCCCCTTTTTGAGGAAAGCCCTTTTTCCAGAATTACTGAGAACTAAGAGCTTCTTTGCAGTAGCTAGGTGGCACTACAGTGCACAGAGTGTTAAGCCTAGAATTAGGAAGAATCATCTTCCCAAGTTCAAATCCGCCCTCAGCTCCCAAGCAAGTCAGTTAACTCTGTAGCCTCAGTTTCCTCATGTGTACATTCATCTGGAGAAGGAAATGGCAAATCACTCCAGGATCTCTGCCAAGGAAACCGCAATGGGGTCATAAAGAACCAGACAAGACTGAAACAACTGAACAATAACAAGAATTTCTTAGAGACCCTCATGGAAAGGAAACAAAGTAAGAGTATTGGTGGAGAGCAGAGACAGCATTCTTCCATTCTCTTTCAGGCAGACAGTCACACACCCTCCACCACTAACAAGGGCTTGTGACCTACTGAGATGGCCTTGACACAATCCATGTGGGAGGTTTTCATGATGCAGGCCAGACTGGGACTGTTGGTGGTCTTTAAGGCTTCCTTAAATTCATGACATTTCTTCAGCTCATTTTGTGATATGGCACACCATCTTACTTGTCGATCTGTAGAAGCCAGGCACAGCCCTAAAGGAGAAAAGCCAGAGGGGAATGAGTTCATGGCCACACTAACTTCTCTCAACCAGGAACAGAGAAGGTGTCCTCTATCCCAGGTCCTGCATCTTCCAGAAAGGAGCTCAGAGAACAAGATCTCCAGTGCTTGCTTGAAAGAGAGGAGACTGTGCCCACCAAATAGTTGAACAAAGCTAGTAACTGGACCTGGATTAATTATCAGCTCATCCAAGCCACAAAATTTAATTTGTGAGATGCCTCACCTTTACTTCCAAAGCTAGGGAAGGACTCAAGGGATAGGAAAAAGTTTTTACCCCCTCCTCTCTCCCCATTATTTTCCTCCTCATCAGTGGTTCTTTTTTTGAAGGCGGGATAATGGAAGGGAGTTGTTTTGTTAGTGTTGCTGTTATTTTTTTCCATGAAATCTTTCAATAGGAAGCATAAAATAAAATATAGAGGATTTCAAAGGAAACCAACTATATTAAATACAGTTAAAAAAAAGCATCTGCAAACCCCAAGTTAAGAACCTATTAACTTAGGGGAAATTAGGTGGAATAATGAACAGATCCTGAAGTTAGGAGGGCCTGAGTTCAAATCCAGTTCTAGACATTTACTAACACTAGACAATTCACTTAATCTTGATTGTTAAAAAAAAATTCTGACTTATAGAAAGGCTCAAATCAGCTTTTTTAATATGGTAAGTCAATCTTTGTAAGATTCATGGTTCCCCGACATTAGTCCTTACTTCATTTTCTTTTCTTTCTGTTTTCTTTTAGGGATAACTAGACTTAAATTACTTGCCCAGGATTACACAACTACCTTACATCATTTTCAGAATCCTTTTTTTGAAAACTCCCTATACTAGCCTCTTCACAATTAATTGGCCTGTGGTTTAGATTTCACTAAACTTTAGGTTTAAAAAAAAAAAAAACCTTCCCAGCTTAGAGGAAACTTCTGGGTTTTGAACTCAGCTTATTGTCTTTTGGAAACCAGGATCACCCTCATGACAAGGTGAAACATCAGAGGAAGAATCCAGCAGAGGGAATATTTCTGCGTTACACCCAGAGAGAGCTGGCAAAATTTGTAGTTCCCAGAACTAAAACCCAACAAGTAGGCTGTGTGCTGGGCTTGGCACTAGGGATGATATCGTCCTCTGGTAAAATATAGCGCTTGGACCAGCACCAGGTGTTCACTGAGGGATTTTACCTTCTCCTTTTTACAAGGTCTTCTGCCACAAGTTCACAATCCCTGTCCTCACTACAGAATTCTGATGCTGTGCCCCACAGGGTGGCCAAGACTCTCCAAAAGTTGAGACAATGACTTCCAGTAGGAGCAAAGAATACCTGATGTCCATTTGAATTATCTGAAGATCCAAAAATTCTTTGTTGTGATCCAATTCCTTTCGTGTGTGTGTGTGTGTGTGTGTGTGTGAGAGAGAGAGACAGAGAGACAGAGAGAGAGAGAGAGAGAGACAGAGAGAGAGAGAGAGAGACAGAGAGAGACAGAGAGAGACAGAGAGACAGAGAGATAGAGAGAGAGAGACAGAGAGAGAGAGACAGAGACAGAGAGACAGAGAGAGAGAGAGACAGAGACAGAGAGACAGAGAGAGAGGGAGAGAGAGAGAGAGAGAGAGAGAGAGAGAGACAGAGAGAGAGACAGAGAGACAGAGAGAGAGGGAGAGAGAGAGAGACAGAGACAGAGACAGAGACAGAGAGACAGAGAGAGAGAGAGAGAGAGAGAGAGAGAGAGAGAGAGAGAGAGAGAGAGAGAGAGAGAGAGAGACCCCACCATCAACAGCATCAAGCCCTCTTTCTTAGCAGGTGGGTGGGTTTCTGCCTTCAGCTGTCATTTTCCTCCCTTTGAAATTAATTAAACTTCTGTTTGAGTCCTGATTCTCTTCTCTTTAGCCTGCAGTGTTTCAGTTTCAGCCACTCAGGTCAGAGACTAGTTCTGGTCAGGTTGACAGAGTAGCTAAGAGGTTCAGTGGATAGAGCATCAGTCCTGGAATCTAAGACCTGAATTCAAATCTGGTCTCAGACATTTACTAACTATGTGACCTGGACAAATCATGTAACCTTCTTTGCTTCAGTTTCCTCATCTATAAAATGAGTAAGACAAGGAAATAGCTAACCACTCCAATGTCTTAGCTAAGAAAACCCCAAATGCAGTCACAAAGGGTCAGCCACAATACAACGTCAATAAGGAAACATAAGCACAGCAGCTCACAGGAATATATTCAAAGTATGTTTTACAAATATGCAGAAAACCAAAGCCCAGAGTCTGGAGATTCCTTAGCTATGGATTGAAAATACCACACGAGACAAGTCCCAGGCAGTTTTTGCATTTAAAGTGTATTCATTTGCAGAATGCAAGGGTAGGACCAGCTCCCTAAAGTACCATAGAGGATCATAAAGGGCCCATGTCCTTCAAACTCCTTTGCTAAGCATTTAAATTCTTTAGTCTAATTCTGACCTCATCTTTCCAGACTTAAATATTACTTCCCTTCAAGCACTCTACCTTCCAGCCAATCTTTCCTCCTTGCCATTCTTATACATAATGTCCTATCTCCAGTGTTGGCATCCTGGCATCTGACCCCCCTCATTTATCTCTAACAAGCTCTTGTTTACCTCAAAACTAGGCTCACAGGCCACATTCTACATTAGGCATTTCCTTATTAGGCTCCCACACTTAATCTAATGGGTCCTGTACTCCACCTCCATTTAGGCCCGAGAGAGACTTAGAATGCAATTAATTCCAATACCTTCAGTTTACAGGGAGGGAAATGTAGCCCAGAAAAATGAAGTAGCCTTCTCCCAGAGATATAGGAAATAAGTGCCAGAGCCAAGAGGAATCCAAGTCCTTAAATTTTTATTCCAATGGTCTTTCCTCTATGTTACAGTCAGTCCTTCAATCTAGAATTTAGAACTTAGTAATCCAGAATTATTAGTTAAAATGGGATGCTATTCTCATGGCTGGGGTGAATTCCTCCCCATCTTCCTTCTTTCTTTGCCCTCCTCCTCTCTACATGATCCCCTCAATTCCCTGGAAGAAAAGGAGAGGGGATATGCTGAGCTCTCTGTTTCACCCCACGAGGAGCAGCTCAATTCCTCCTTAAGGATTTGCTAAGAGGCAGTGTGACTTCAGAAATCAAGACCTAGGTTCACTTGCTGAACCTTTTTCCTTCTGCCTCTATTGCTTTTAACCTGGGACCAGAGAAGTTGCTTTTATATTGTTGTTTTCTTAAATGTTTGGATGGCTCTATTTCAATATACCCAGCTTCCTTTGTCATTGCATATATTTTATTTTGTGCATTTAAAACATTACTCTCAGAAAAGGTCCATGAGGCTTTACTAGGCTGCCAAAGATGTCTCTCTCTCACACACACACACACACACACACACACACACACACACACACACAAACATTAAGAACCCCTGGACTAGATGGTCCCTATTTCTAAAGTTATGATTTTATGCTTCCTTTTATCTCAGAATCTGCATTTTGATATGATTAGTCCTACATCCTTCAAAAACAGGTTCTACCCATGACTGACTACTATAGCACTGATCAGAAAACCTTAGATAACTTCTAGATTTTTATCAGGCCCTCATATTATAAAATAACCTTTTGAGATATGTCTCCCACTCCCTTCAAAGAAGCTGTGTGATATTGGGCAAATTATTTAGCCTCAATTTCTTTATCTGCAAGAAGAGAGGGTTGAATTTGATAACCTCAAAGGCTCACTTATAACTTCCTAAAAGTCCAGTATTGGAGGAAGGAAAACTTGAGTTAAATTCTATCTCAGATTCTTACTAGATGTGTATTTGCAAGACTTTTAGACCTCTCTGAGGTTCAGTTTCTTCATCCATAAGCTGAGAATCTTAAGAACATGCACGTCACAGGCTCTTGATATTATTAAATCTACAAGGGAAGCAGGTCAGGATCTCAAAACTTCTCTCACAGATAGTTTAATCCTGAGACTAATCTCTCTTCCAAGCCAGGTTTGGTTCTGCCTCATTCACATTTCTTTTGTGAAGACAGGGTTGGGAATTCACCGACTGACACCCTCTAGTGTTCTGGTAGCCTCAGAGAAAGTTCAGTTTTCTCTCACAAAGAATGGGTAGAGAAACTGCCCACCCCACTTCACCCCAAATCAACAGCCCTTCTAAATCAACCCCCTTTCAGTGGTCACTTACCTATTAGCCCGAAGGATAATAAGGTGGGAAAAGTGAGTCTCATTTCTTTGTTGGTTCTGGGTCTGGCAGCAAGGAGGTAGTGGGGCTCCTATCACAGAATGACCCCCTAGACTCTGTGATGCCTTCTTAGCTGTTCTACTGGCCCTTTTATAGAGAAACAGGAGCTGTGTTAGCAGAATCAGTGACCTAACAGTGTTTGTCCTTCCTTGTTGCCCAATAGCCACTCAGCCACCTTCTTCTCCCTCTTTCCTCTTCCCTCCCTTTTCCCCCTCCCCTTTCTCCTCCTCCCTTCTTCTTCCCCTCCTCTTTCCCCCCAGTGATCAGTGCATTTTCAAGAAGATTTGGGCTGTGTTACTGCACTGCCTGGCAGGAGCCTGGGGAAGGAATGCTGATTAATGAGGATGGAGCTCGGGCTGGGGGAGAGAGAATTAGGAAAAGCTATAGATGTTTTGTAAGGGCTTTTTGTGGTTAAACACTTCAGGGGTTCATACATTTGAAGTCAGCTAGGCCAGAATCAAAATGGGAAAGACCCATTCCTCATCCAACAACCCCTTTTAAGGAGAATGGGCAGCTTGAAATGTCACCGATTAAACCCTGAATTTGAGATCTTTCCTCCTTCAGAAGACTACTGCTTTTATTCCTTTAGGATAGGGATAGGGACTGGACCTATAAGAATAATTATTTGAGGTTTGCAAAGCACTTTACATATATTATCTCTTTTAAGGTAATCTCCTGAGAGGAATTTTGATTCTCACAACAATCCTGTGAGGCAGATATTAACTATCCCCATTTTACTAGAAAAGGACACTAAAGGACCAGAAAGCTTGTGACTTTCTGGATTCAAATTTATTTCTGCCTGATTCCAAGTCTACCACTCTATCTACTGTGTCCCTTAACTGCATTAGATATATCTAGACCTCATTTCATTGGCCTAAAAAATTCCTAGATGATTACCTTAGAAAGTTGCCTAGAATATTGCAAGGTTAAAAGACTTGACTATTGTCACACAGATACTAGATTTGATCCCAGTTCTTCCTAGCGTGGATACTGGCTTTCTATCTACTATATAAGATGCCTCTCTTAATTTACTTCAAATAAAGAAATATTTAAAATGTCAGTATCTGAATCACTATGTCTGAATGGAATTGTAGCGGGTGTAGCCCTTTTAAGATTCCTTGTCTGATCTACCTTTGGGATAAGATATTCCTATGGGAAATATCTGTATCTGATCCAGTTTGGGCTGTACCCAGCTCCCAATTGGTTTGGGTTTTCAGCCCCCTTTGATACAAGATCTGGTCAGAACTAGTTTGGGCTGTACCCAACCCCCCCACTGGATCTGAGCTAGCTTGGATAAAGCCCTCCAAAAATCTGGCCTTCAAGGAATTAACCTGAGCTCTGCCCATTACTTCTTCAAGCAGATAAAAAGAGCAAACCTAGAATCATCTTTGGTTCAGAGATTTGAAAGATCCCAGATAAGATGCTCCCATCAGAGATTCTCTGTCCCTGATGCTTTCTGCATTTATCTTCCTCTATCTAATGCCTTTTACCTAACCAGACCTTAACCTTGCTTCCAAACCCTGCAATACACATCTTTTACCCATCTAGGCTTTCGGGTCTGTAAATTCATTTACAGGGGACTCTCGCCACCACTAGACCTGATTTAACTTTGTATCCTTGCGCCGAATCCTAAGGGGGTTGCAGGGGAGTTTCATGTGACTCCCTGTACCCCGAATCCTGCCACTAGACCTCACTTAATCCTATTGAGGTATATACCTCATTATTAGTTATTTACCTCATGGTTTGGTTCAAGTTACCTCATCATTTTGGTTCCCTGAAGAAGGACCTCGAAAACTAGACCTAATTTGGGTACACCTCTGACTTTAAAATTCTTTCTTAGCAGATGCTGGGTTTGGAGAAGGTTGCTGAGACAAAAGACCTTCTTTTGCATCTCAAGACATTTGTAATCCTTTTTCTCTTTCCCTGGAAAGCTGGCCTTAGTCCAGGCCTCTGACTCCAAAGGAATTGTCTCTTTTTCTCCCTCCCCGACCACCTGGCAGGTCTGAAGACCCCACCCTTCTGGGGAATCCTAGATCACCTCTCCCTTGATCTATTCTGGGGAGAATCGGTGCTTGAGCCCCTGTAGAACCCAATGGCAATTGTCAGGCTAGCCACGAGGAGACTGGTCACTGAATTGGGGTGTGCATGGAGATATGTCTCTGCCCAGCATGCTGCCTCCCTCCTAGAAAGGGGCAAGCAGTCTTCCCTTCAGGTCTTTCTCTCCCAGCTAGATCTGGAGGGCAAGGACGAGCTTCCCGCCCTCAAGTTCCAGCATGAAATCAGTTGAGATTAGGGACGCACAGCACGGGTTAAGATGGCTTTCTCCCCCACTCTCGCTCTGCCTTTACTCCCCTCCCCTATGGAGTGGGGATTACAGAACTCAAGGCCTTTTTCAGACCTCTCCCATATGGCTTAGCAACCTGCCTTTTAAATGCTCCCATCTTGTCCCCTTCTTGGGTATAGTGGGGAGAATGGGGACTCTCTAACTTTAAAGTGGTACTTTGCCTCCGGCTCCTGGAGAGATAAATAACCTATCTCCTGGAACTCAGCAATTGGCATTGTATTCTCATGCTAACAATCTAATCCAGTCCTGGCCAGAAGAGAGAAATGTTAGCTGGGAATAAAATTCCAAATCAAAGCAAATTGAACCTGTAGGAAAGAAGTTTGTCTTTCTGTTGTCTTTTTCTCAATTTCTCTCTAGATTTGTTCTCTGTTCTATACCTGGTCCCTGCTATCTCAGGAGTTTATAGACCTATAGAGAATACGAAAGTTAGAGTTAGGGAGGAGCAATAGAGAACACCTTTCGCAACCCTGCTCTATTCAGTGGTCCTCTCACGAGGTTTTCACTGAAGCAAGCCCAACATAGCGCCTTTCTATGGCGGGGTGCAATTCAAAAAACCCGGGACGTAGTGGCCTTGAATTGTGGGAGCTTGGAGCTCTGAGGATCATTTTGTTGGGGATGTGCAGGCTTTTGATGAGACAAGGCTCAGGTGAAGTAAAAGAATTTACTAAATTATAAGTAAAAGTTTATTATAAATCATCAAGAGATCTCAAATGGAGCAGAACTCTTTGATGGAATTAGAGTTCTCCCCATTCTGCCCACTCGCCCATTCTTCCCACCCTCCAGTATATATATGATTTGAGACAATACAGAGCTATTGGGTTTGAATAGGCTTCAGTAAGGCTATAGAAAGTTTGATTAGTGATAGTTCAAATTGTATAGAGCTTAAGTGGAGGTACTTAATGTGAATTCAATTCTATTGAAAGTTAAGTAGGCAGTACTTAGCTTTAATCCAGCTCTATAGAAAACTTGGGTGGTGTCAGCTGAACTCTATAGAAAGGTAAATTAGTGGTACTTAACAGAGGTGGGGTTGGGCTGGCTTCTAGGTCTGGATAATGTAGAAAATTATTTTTTAGGGTCTCCAGCCTCAGTTTCCCTTGTCAGCATCCCTTGGGACGCTGAAGTGCAAATGAATTCCTATTTTGGACAAATAGTTCTCCTGTAATAAGGGAATATTTGTGGAGTCTGACAGAGACATCTGATCAGATGGAGCTATAGAAAGGGAACATTCTCGGGCTTGTGTTAAAAGATAGGAAAGCTTCCCTCCTCCATATCTAGAGAGTCTCTTATAAGATGCAGAGACATAGTGGGTTTGAGAAAAGTGACTCAAGCTTCAACACCTGAACTATGAATAGCTAAATTCCTAACTCTCTACACCCAACTCTCAGGCAAATCCATTTTTAAAAGCGTTTCTTTTCTCTCTCAAACTTTGGGACTGATTTTTTATTTGTTAATCCATCCCTGCTAGAAATGTGTAAGTTTTATGGAGTTTGAATCTTAAAGGTTTTGAAGGATAAAAGAAAGAGGAATGCAGGTTTCCAATAAGGAAAGAGAAGGTTTCATAAAGGTATTTGTGAATGGGAAGGTAGAGGTGGGGGAGGAAGGAATTTGTCTTTATCTTCTTAGGCAAAGATTTTACCCCCCCCCCCCACCTCCATCCCCATTGCTTTTCTATTCTAGCAATGGAACCTCTAGGAATTATTCTGATAAAGGAAAACTAGGAGCTCAGTTCTCTCTGATTAAAATCTCCAAATAATCACCACACCCTCTCACATTCTCTATGGGATAAGGATTAAGAAATTGGTTAGTTACTTATGATTTTAAATTTTAACCTGTTGTACTAATTTGTATGTGAATGGAACTTGGCAATTTTGAACTGACAAGAAAGTTTTTTCCCTTTAAGCAGTCTTTAGAGCCTGCTAGTGTAAAGGCTATACACCCTTATCTGATCAAAACTCTAGCAGCAGAAAAAACATTTGATTATGGGAAATAAAATTTGGCTATTGTCTTTGCATACTAGATTGTTTATTCTGAGTATAAGGTCTTGGAATTTGTTTGAATATTGATGCATTTACTGCTAAATGAAAGATTTGCTAATTGCTGTTAAGCAAACCCTCAGAAAGAAAAAATTTGTTTGGTTTTATTCGGGTTATACACTATACATTGTGAATTTTACAAGTTTTGAAGGAAGAAGGATGAGCAAAGTATGTTGCAAGAAGGAAAGAGGAAAGTTTTTAATGGAAGGATGGAAAAAAATGTTTTTGAATAGGGGAAGGGTCAGCACATGGAATACTCTCCTTTCCTCCCTTCCCTGCCAAGGTGTTTTCCTGCCGTTTTTTTTGTTTTTGTGTGTGTGTGTGTGTGTGTGTGTGTGTGTGTGTGTGTGTGTGTTTTGTTGTTCTGTTTTGTTTTGTTTTGTTTCCGTCAAGTTGCTGCTGTAACAACAAAAGAGTGATTTAAAGTGACTGGACCAAGTTTAGGTTAATTGATTGAATATTTGTTTCTTGATACAAAATGGGTTTTAATGTTTGTGCAATATAGTCATAAATGTGATCCATACTAAAAGTTTAATTGCCATTTTAAGAACTTCTTGAATTCTTATATGTGGTATTTGGACATTTTGTATAAGTTTAAAACATATAAGTTTAAAGATTATATTGGGTCATTATGAGATTCAAAGAACCTCAAAAATAATAGTTTTTTTCTTCTTTGTCCTTTTGAAAGTGTTTCTGTTAAGGACAATATGCAATTTGGGATATTTTACTATGTATTGGTTATTTTAAAAGCAAAATGCTCACTTATGAAACATCTATTTGAATATGATAATTGTTTAAGTTGTGAAATTATTGAGACAAATTCCTTACTGTTATCAATATAAGGTTATGATAAATATTTAGAATTTATCAGAAATCTGATTATTGGAATTTATTATAGGGAATAAAAATTTTCTTGAACTTAAAGTTAATTAGTTAAAGCTCCAGCCTTTGGCAGTCATTGGGACAGTTGATTGGAAGTTGAGTTTTAACCACTCATGTTATAATTCTGTTGCATTTTTTTCTCCTGTAACTGATTTTATGAACAGAGAATTGTTAATTGTTAATGCAATTCAATTATATCATGCCTTGCTATTTTCAGTTTTATATGTAATCATTGTATCCTGAATGCTTGGGCAAATAAGCACTTAGCCTGGTCATCTGTCTGCTACTGTTAGAAAACACAAATGGTTTCTTTTAAAGTTTTTAGTCATTTTTTTCACATAGGAAGCTGCTGGCCAATCTGTTTTGGCTTCTTCACATTTTTTCAGCACTCCTGTGGACCAAGTCTTTCTATCATAGACTGTTCTAACCTTTATTTGTTAGATTTATGTTTTGTTTTAGATCTTGAGTCAAATTACAAATATTGACTTGCTTCTGGGACCTAGATCAGCTTTGATTGTCAGCACAGCAGACCTATCCCATGGAACAAGAGCCTCCAAGCATTTCTCAGTCTGCAGCAGCTTTAGAAGAGACCATGGAATAGACCCTGCTTCTAGGGAACTTTGGGCTGATGTGGAGGACTTTGGGAATGGTTGATGAATGACTTTTAAACCTTGTCTGGGTTATTTATTACTGTGTTAAAATTTGGGTTGGGAGTGGTTAAAACTGTGTAATTATTGATGTTATTCTAAGACAGTGTGGGAGATTAGCTTTGACTTTCTCAGCATTTTCTCCTACTTCTCTTTAATAGATGGGCCATTAGCATTTTACCAACAGCCCACAGAGGGGATCTGAAATATTTCCCCATTTCCAGGTGTCACCATCTCTACCCTGGAGGACACCCCACTTTTAATCTGTTCCCGAGATCTGTTTTTTCTAGGCTTCAAGTTTTGGATTCTTAGCTGGACTTCAGCCTGGAGAACCTTGACTGGGAAAAATTGAAGGGACAACTGACTGGGACACCCCCTCAATACCCTGTTGCCATCACCTACACCTCACGCTTCACCTCCTGGCATGAACCCCAAATCTCTATGACCCTTGTCAGCTCGAAGCAGTTAAAGAGGAGTTCATCGCCCCTATTGCCACATGCATCTGGAGGTGACTGCTTAAGGGGGGAACAAGACGAGGGGACCTGATTTTCTGAAGATCCTTGGAGAAAATTTGCCTCAAATAGAAACCCTGCCCCCAAATTTTTTTCTTAAACAAATTTAAGAGTTAACTGCTTGAGGGGGGTTATATAGTGGGCATAGCCCCTTTAAGATTCCTTGTCTGATATACCTTTGGGAAAAGATATTCCTAAGGGAAAAGATCTGTATCTGATCCAGTTTGGGCTGTACCCCTTTGGGTTTTCAGCCCCCTTTGATACAAGATCTGGTCAGAACTAGTTTGGGCTATACCCAGCCCCCCCACTGGATCTGAGCTAGCTTGGATAAAGCCCTCCAAAAATCTGGCCTTCAAGGAATTAACCTGAGCTCCGCCCATTACTTCTTCAAGCAGATAAAAAGAGCAAAGCTAGAATCATCTTTGGTTCAGAGATTTGAAAGATCCCAGATAAGATGCTCACATCAGAGATTCTCTGTCCCTGACACTTTCGGCATTTATCTTCCTCTATCTAATGCCTTTTACTAACCAGACCTTAACCTTGCTTCCAAACCTGGCAATAAACATCTTTTACCCATCTAGGTTTTCGGCCTGTAAATTCATTTACAGGGGACTCTCACCGCCACTAGACCTGATTTAACTTTGTATCCTTGCGCCGAATCCTAAGGGGGTTGCAGGGGAGTTTCATGTGACTCCTTGTACCCCGAATCCTGCCACTAAACCTCACTTAATCCTATTGAGGTATATACCTCATTATTAGTTATTTACCTCATGATTTGGTTCAAGTTACCTCATCATTTTGAGGTTCCCTATTACCTCATCAGAATGAAATTATTAATTCTGGCAAATTGGAGTGGGAGAGGGAAATACTTATTTTAATTATACAACATTTTATAAAAACCCCATGGATCACAGGTTTAGTGCTAGCAGGAATCTTGATAGTCATCCAGTTCAATACCTTCATTTTATAAATTAAGAAATTTAGACACATAGACTTGCCCTAAAATGGTGTTTTATACAAAGAATCAGACAATGTAAAGGGCAAAAGAGCAAATGCACTTGGATAATGAAGCATGTGAGACTAATTGCCAATTGGACAGTTCTGTATTAATTTGTTTGAAGATTGACCCTCCCCAGCTGTTCTGTGCTGACTTGATTGGTGGGACAAAGAAGGGGAAGTGACATGTGTGGGAGGAGGAAGAGGAAATTGAGATGGTTTGGCTAGATCTCTCTTGGTTTGGAGGGAGGAAGATATGTGGGGAGATTGCTAGATTTAATCCCCTGACCTTGACCATAAAAGAAGAATAAAAAAGACTTTTAGTGGTAATTCAAAGGCAGATACCCTTCTAACCACGTTGGCCAATACTCGTTATTTCAAGAAGCACAAGAATCTTATTTTAAATATCATCAGGCTGCCCGAGCTTTACGTTTACAATTTGGAATAACAAGAGGCGAAGCTAGGAACATTGTAAAAGCCTGTACAGCTTGCCTTCCTTTCCATGCTCCTACACTCCCTCCAGGGAAGAACCCTCGTGGTTTGAGACCTAATTAAATTTGGCAAATGGATGTGACCCATTATAAATCTTTTGGTCATTTGTCTTTTATCCATGTTGTGGTGGACACCTTTTCAGGATTCACATTTGCAATGCCAGCAGCAAAAAAGACAGCCCGAGTGAATTCCTTGTATAAGCTTTTGCAATTATGGGTGTGCCACAAGCAATGAAAACAGACAATGGACCTGTATATACATCTAAACATTTTGCACACTTTTGTGCTCAGTATAAGATTTTACATATCATGGGCAGACCCTTTAATCCTCAAGGGCAGGCAATAGTAGAGAGAAGAAACAGAGATATTAAGACACTCCAAAAAAAAAAAAGAAAGGGGGAGCCATGGGTAACCCTAGAGAACTTCTAAATTTAGTTCTCTATACCATTAATTTTTAAATTTTTGACAAAGATGCACTGGCCCGGGCAGACAGGTTTTATAACCCACCGGAAGGGCAGTGTCCAGTGCGAGGAGCTCCACTGTCTTTAGATAATCGCCAAGTAATGTGGAGAGACCCAGCAAGTGGTGAATGGAAGGGACCAGATAGGTTAACTGCTTGGCGGAGAGGGTTTGCTTGTATTTCTTCAGATGGAGGAGGAATCAGATGGGTGCCAACAAGCCATATTCACCTTGTCCATTGGAGAGAGACGGAGCAGACCCTTGAAACGAAGAAGACCCAAGAAACATCGGGTGGTTCCGTTGCTGACTGTGCCCACCACTGAAAGAACCTGGCAGTTATGGTGTTTGACTCATGGACATCAAAAATTGTAGGATTTGAAAGCCCTCAGGAATCATTGGATTCTCTGAGACATCATAAGACTATTGTAGGACTTGAAAGTCCTCAGGAATCATTAGATTCTCTGAGGCATCATAAGACTGTTGCAGGACTTCAAAACCTGTAGGGATCATTGGATTCCCTAACTTATAAAAAGACTGATGTGGGACTTCAAAAACTTGTGGGGATCATTGGATTCCCTAACACGTGAAGCAATGGACAATAGATTGGTTTTGGACTATCTCTTGGTTGCTGAAGAAGGCGTGTATGTGTGACTGATGTTTACATACCCTCCTTCTAGGACTTCTAGAAATCTCTTACATATCATGTTGATTTATATTATTTGTTATATCACCACTTGCATGTACAATTCCTGTTTGTTACACCACATCGAGCCTGCACTGACTGTGGGGAGAATCACCACTAATAGCCTCTGCGTTATTGCTATGTGCTTGTGTAAGAACTCCCATGCTGATGGGTTTGTGCATACTTGTCTCTAATAAGACCCTTCAACCCAGAAATCCGCTAAGCACTCCCCACTTCCCTTTGGTGCTTTTCATCTCCCTTCCTGAGATGTTGGGGGAGGGCCTAATTATCTCCTTTTTAGTGCTTTCATCTCCCCTCTTGAGAAGTCAGGGGAGGCGTGATCACCTCCTTTTTGGGGTTCTCACCTCCCTGAAAAGTCAGGGATGGCATGGCCATCTGTGTTCTAAAGCAAGATAAAGCGGGAGATGTAAAGGGCTAGAACTGAGCAATGCACTTGGATAATGGAGCACATGAGACTAATTGCCAATTGGAAGGTTCCCTATTAATTTGTTTGAAGGTTGGCCCTCCCCAGCTATTCTGTGCTGAATTGATTGGTGGGACAAAGAGGGGGAAATGACATGTGTGGGAGGAGGAGGAAGAGGAAATCAAGACGCTTTGGCTAGATCTCTCTTGGTGTTGGAGGGAAGAAGGTGTGGGGGGAGTTTCCTAGATTTAATCCCCTGACCTTGACCTTAAAAGACCAAAAATAAAGAAGTTTAGGGATCCTGACTCTGGCTGATTCCTGGCAAGATAGAGTTCCAACAAGACAAACTGCCAAGAAAGCTTGTTGTTCAATAGAGGTCCTTCAAAAGCCTGCTTTAATGAACTATAACAGGCACTTAAAGAGAGATATCATCAGTCTTGATGCAAATAGGGATTTCTACAGTGTTTTGAAGAGTATATCCTCTTATGTTAATGTTCCCCTATGATCTTGTTTATGTAAACTTGCCTTCTGATGCTGAACAGATAATAACCAATATAATTTTAGTTCAGTCGATAGGAGATTCTGAAATGATTAGAGCCAGAATCAATATAGTGTAGCTGTATTGTCAGAAAGACATTTCCTGAAGTAGTTTACTTCTCCTATGAGTCAAAGAAAACCTCATCTGATAACATCCTGAAGATTTGTACAGAAAATAACTCACTGTATAGAAAGATTAGATCTAAAAAAGATTTTGTTCTCCACTTCCAGAGAAACAGAGGACAAATAAGTATAATAAAATGTTACATAGATGTATATGAATGTGTATGTGTATATATATATATATATATATATATATATATATATATATATATATATATGATTATAGTTACCTATGTATGTGTATATATATGTAATATATAGCTATATATTTTTATATAGACAGTGAGATAGAGATAGTATATGCAAATGGATTATGCATGCTTAACTGTGGTCTGCTTAGAGGAGGGGAGGGAGGAAAAGGAAAAAAAGAATAAAGTAAAAAATGCATAGCAAAAAACAGATGAAAACGTACAAAAGATAAAAAGAAAAAATGGTTAGTTTTGAATAAAATGTATTCTATTATTATATATGCTTTCTTGAAATGGAAATTTATTGTTACATATTCTGAATCCTCCTTGATGTTCTGCTATGCACATAACAATGTATTTTTTCCTCTTTGTTTTTTTTCTATTTTGTATTTAAGTTTTATATATATATATATATATATATATATATATATATATATATATATATATATATATGTTTTAAACAAAAAATAAAAAAATGGAATCAAAAGCCTAGAAGGTTGGAAATTATTAAAATTTTCATGCCTAGTACATTATAAACTCCATATGCAATAAATGACTTTTTATTTCCAGTTATCTTCAAGATTAGATATAAAATCCTGTCTTTTAAAACTTTTTGTAACCCTTCCTACTATTCCAATCTTCTTATACTTTACTCTCGTGTATGTATCAACCAGTGTCCTTGATGCTTCTTATGCCCAGAAAACTACATTTCCAACTCAATACTTTTTCTTTGGATGTCTTGATGCCGTTTGCTCTTACTCTTCATCTCCTCTTCCTGGCTTCCCAGACTTATTCCAAGTCCCAGCTAAAATCCCATTTTCCACAAGAAGCCTTTCCCCTTTAATGCTAATATCTTCCCTCTGTGATTATCTCTGATTTATATAACTTGTTGGCATATAGTTGTTCCCATGCGCTTCCACTCATATAACTGTTGGCTTCTTGAAAGCAGGACTGCCTTTGCCTTTTGTTAGGATTACTAAGTGAGAACTCGGGTTGTCTGGATAGTGACAAGGTGAGAATTCAGGTTGGACAATTACAAGGTGAGAACTCAGGTTGACTTGATGGAAGGAGCAGGCTCATTGGCTGAGGTGGTTCTTCCCAGAAGCCCTTGCATTATGCCACGCCCATTCTCTGGGAGGATAAAAGACACAATATTGGGCCTGGAGAGAGTGATCCGGCAGCTTCTAGAGACGACAGCTCGTTACAATTGGCGCCCAACGTGGGGCAAGGACTTTTGCTTATCCTGACAAGAGGAGCTAGACCAGACCTTCGCAATTTGGCGCCCAAACAGGGACTTGAACCCTGGACCCTCAGATCTCAGTCTCTCTGACCCAGAACCGTGAGTAACGAGGAAACTTTGTTAAAGATTAAGTGAGCGTGCTAATAGATAAATAAGGAACTTAACTTGTTAAGGGCTAAACCAGGAATCTCTTATAGCTGAAATGGGGCAGATGTTAGCTATATTCAATCCCTGGACCTCAGCCGACTCATCCCCAGCCCCAGAAGCAACCTCAGCTCCACCCCCATTCAGGAGTGGTACTATAGAGAGTATAATCAACATAATTGAGGAGCAGAGTTTACTTGTAACCTGGGTACAGATTGCTAAACTCTTGGCTGCATTAAGACGCACATCCCCTTGGTTCTTAGAGGAAGAAAAGATAGATGTAGATAAATGGAAGCTAGTGGGATATGAAATGAAAGAATTTCAAGCAAAAAATGGGCCTCGTTCAATTTCTGCAGAAGTATTTTATATCTACAACATAGTTCAATTAGCCTTAAACTATCAAGCAAGTTGTAGGAAAAGGAAAAGTTCTAAAAATGAACAGAGGAGGAAGTGTGAGGAAAAAAGGAAAGATCAAGATCTTTCCCTAGAGCAAGAGGATTTAAATGAGGAATTATGGTATGATTCTCTTGAAGAAGCTTCAACCCCGCCTAGAGAACAGATTATTGACAGGCCCACATCAACCCCACCTTCAGAGATGGAGGAAGAAAGAGGGGAAGAGGCAGAAACACAAACAGAATTGCCTGTGAAGAAGCCTAAGCCTATGACAAGATTAGAAAAAGCATTGGTTAAAGCTAAGAGAGAAGGACAGGATATAAGTGATTTTATACATGCATATCCTGTGATTGAAAATACTGACTCTGTAGGTAAAAAAAGGAGAAGATATGCACCTTTAGATTTGAATAAAATTAAGGATTTGAAAAAAGGTTGTACCCTTTATGGGGCTACATCAGCTTATGTCAAAATGTTACTAGATGGTTTGTCTTATGAAGTCCTAACCCCGAATGATTGGAAATCCATAGCAAGGACATGTCTGGAACCTGGAGAAAATTTATTATGGCTTGCGGAATTTCATGAATTATGTAAAATTCAAGTCAGATGCAATTTGGAAATAGGAGTTAACACACAATTCACTTTTGAGCACTTAGCTGATGAAGGTCAATATGGAGAGAATTCGGAACAGATTAATTATACCATGACAATATATGAACAAATTGCTAAGGCTGCAATAAAAGCTTGGGGTGTCCTTCCTGGACAGAAAGATCGTGGAGAGGCTTTCACTAAAATACAGCAAGGTCCCAATGAACCTTTTGCAGATTTTGTGGGACGTTTGCAAACTGCTGTCAAAAGAACTATTGGAAAAAATTCAGCTACAGAAATAATGACCAGACATCTGGCTAAGGAAAATGCCAATGAGATTTGCAAAAGAATTATATGGGGATTAGACAAAGATGCTCCTTTAGAGGAGATCATAAGACGCTGTGCTACAGTGGGAACAAATGCTTTTTACACCCGGACAATGATGAATGTGGAAAGACAGGGTCTCTCCTGGCAAGGGCCTTCTAGAGAAACTCGGAGATGTTTTCAATGTGGAAAAATTGGACATCTAAGAGCTCAGTGTAGGTATGGAGATACAGTGAGAAGACAGGGTGAGAGAAGACCTAAAACCCCATGTCCAAAATGCAACAGAGGACTCCATTGGGCATCAGAGTGTAGAATAATTCAGGGAAATGGGATGAGGGGCCCAGGTCCAGGGCCCCAGGCAAAAAAGACTTGGGGCATGATGGCAGCTGATGTTACACCTAAAGAGCCTTTAGAAGGCCAGGACTCTGATTTAATCAATCAGCAGAGAAGCAATCACATGGTAGAAAGGGATTACCTGATAAGTGAGCCAAAAGGCAATCAGATTGCAAAAATGGATTACACTTGGGGAGAATACAGGCCTTTTAAACGAACAGGGCTGTGCCCAGTGCAAACAACTCCAATGTAATTGTCAGATGATGAGAAGAGATTTAGAAAGTGGTAAATAGAAGGAAATTAGATAGGTTAACTGCCTGGGAGAGAGGGTTTGCTTGTATTTCTTCAGCAGGAGAAGGAATCAGATGGGTGCCAACAAGTCATATTCGCCTTGTCCATCAGAGAAAGACAGAAAAAGAGAAAGGCCTCAAAATAAAGGAGAAGATCTAAGAAACATCTGACACTGAAAGAGCATGGATAATAAGAAGACTGTTAAAGAACTTTAAAAACCAGCAGGAATCATTGGACTTCCTCACACAAGATGAGACTAATGGACAATGGACTTATGGACATTTATAAATTTTCAATTTATGATTATGTTATATACTTCTAGCATGTGTTACGTTACTATGTTACTATGTGCTTATGTAATTTATGTAATTATCTGTAATACTTCCCATATTGATGGATTTATGTTTCAAGGTCATTTATGTAATTATCTGTAATACTTCCCATATTGATGGATTTATGTTTCAAGGTCATGACTGTCCTATGTTCTAAATCAAAAGAAAGGGGGAGATGTTAGGATTACTAAGTGAGAACTCGGGTTGTCTGGATAGTGACAAGGTGAGAATTCAGGTTGGACAATTACAAGGTGAGAACTCAGGTTGACTTGATGGAAGGAGCAGGCTCATTGGCTGAGGTGGTTCTTCCCAGAAGCCCTTGCAATATCCCACGCCCATTCTCTGGGAGAATAAAAGAGAGGACTCCCAGAGACAAAAAAAAGACTCTGAATTGCATCAGGCTTGACGGGGCTCTCTGCAGGAAGGGAAGTCACTTCTCTGGACATGAGTTAACAGCAACTGCCTGGAGACAACGGTTCGTTACAGGAAGAAGAGCCTTTCTTTGTATTCTCAGTGCATGACACAGTACTTATAACAAAGTAATCCCTTAATAGATGCTTATTGACTTAAGCAGAGTAATTGTCTTTGCATCTACCTTTTAATAGACTTTTAATAAGTATTTGCTGAAGCTTTTTGGAAAGACCTGAGAGAGAACTTCTAGTCCAAGGGCTCTAAACCTTTTTTTGTGTGTCTGGTGACAGACTTTGGATTCCTCCTCAGAATAGAGGGGGCAGGGAGAAATGTAATAATATTTCTTTTTTTTTTCAGTTGCATGTAAAGATAATTTTTAACATTCAACTTTAAGAAATGTTGAGTTCCAAATGTTCTCTCTCTCCCTCACCTTCCCCCTCCCTGAGACAATAAGCAATTTAATATAGGCTATATATGTTCAATTATGCAAAGCAAGTTATATTAGTTATGTTGTGAAAGAAGACACAGATCCAACCCAAAGGAAATGTTCATACACATGTACACAAATACAAAAAGCAAAAACTAGTATGCCTTAATCTGCATTCAGACTCCATCTATTTTTTTTTTTTTCTGGAGATGGATAGCATTTTTCATCATGAGTCCTTTGAAATTTTCTCAAATCTTTGTATTGTTGAACTGTGTACAATATTCTCTTGGTTCTGCTTGTTTTACTTGGCATCAGCTCATTTAAGCTTTTCCAGCACAATATTATTCCATTATAGTCTATATCACAACTTGTTCAGCCATTCCCCAATTGATGGTAATCTCTCATTTTTCAATTATTTATCATTACATAATAGTGTTTCTCTAGATAATTTAAGGAAATGCTAATTGTCAGAAATTAGTGAAAATTAAAGAAGCCTTATTTTCTCATTCTGTAACTTTGAAGAAAATGAGGCAAGGAAGAGATTAGGTTTTTTATATTTTAATAATGGAGAATTTTGGGTAGCCAAAATCAACTGAATGGGACTCTTGTCTCAAAGCATCCAGCATCGAGCAATTAATTCCAGAGACTTTTATAGGGCTTCAGCTATTAGGGAAACAAAGGCAAGCTGGGGGGGCTGGGGAGCAGAACACTGGGTGAATGGATGAGCTATAATTTTAGGAAAGGATCATAACTTTAGTTCTGACAGATTGGAGGTCAAGAAAGTTGGAAGCAGGAGACAGGAGTTTGATGCAAGAGACAATGAGCAATACCAAGGCATTTGAGATAAGCCATCTAGAGTTTTGTGAGTCATATCTGGAGTTTTATGATTCATTGAAATGTGAGAGTGACCAGAGCTTAGTGGGGTAAGGAAAAGGGTGGGGATGGCCATAATATTTTATTCAGGGTATAGAATAATAATTGAGGGAAACTGAGGTTATTATTATTCAGGAAAATGAGGCAGGGAAACCGAGGCATTACAATCCAAGTTCATAGATTCCTTGAAATTTATCACTAAGGTATACATGAACCCCAGGTTTAAAACCTCCAATCTAGTACTACCTTTTCATTTTACAAATGAGGAAACACAATGTCACTTTCTTAAAATCACATACTCATTATGCAGCAGAATCAGGGATTGAATCTAGAGAATTTCACTCTTCTAGTGCAATTTCCATTAATCCATCTATCTTAAAGTAAAGAAAGTAAGATTTGAACTATATTCCAAAGAACAGTAGGGTATTAATGACTTTCTAGACATAAAGATATGTTCAGAAGTCTTACTATGAGCATAACACTGTATTGGGGTCTGGGGATTAAAAAATTAAAACGAATACAATGTTTATCTTGAAGGGCCTTATTGCCTAATAGATGAATATTGCTGTTGCCCCATTGCATGCCACCTTCATAACTTTAAGTCAAAAATGGCTTTAAGATACAAGACTTATTTTAAGCAAAGATATTGAACTATTATTAAAACAATTAGATCTTCTAATTGGCCTATTGATCAGTACGATCACCCATACAAGGAAGAGTAGGATATATATAGATAGAGACAGCAATACCAAAGATCCCAAAATCCAGGGCCTTCAGAGGTATTTTGGCAGCCCCTATGCTTAGCCTTAATTCCTTCTTTAAGACTAATGAATGAACAAATAAATTTAAAAGCATTTTTTAAAGCAGTTACTAAATGCCAGACTATGGCGATACAAATAAAAGCCAACAAGACAATTCTTAATAGCTTGCATTCTAATGGGGAAAATAGCATGTATAGGAGTATACTGGCAAAGAAATATAAAGGTAAGTGGAATTATAGAGCAATCTCTGGTTGATTGATACTTTCCAGAAGCAATGATAGTCTTGATTTGGCCACTTTTTAAAGCATCTAAGTGAGTCAAATAATAGAATGCAGGACCTGGAAATCACAATGCAATAAAAACTATATTTCATAAGGGACCACAAAAACACAGATTATAAAATAATTAAAAATTAAACAATCTAATCTTGAAGAAAGAGTGGGTTAAAGAACAAGTCACAGAAACAAATCAATAATTTCATTAAATCAAATGACAATAATGAGATAACATATCAGAAGCTACATGATAACAGCAAAAGCAATGATCATAGGAAAATTTATACTTCTTAATGCTTATGCCAAAGAAATAAAGATCACATCAATGAATTGGATATGCAATTTAAATAAAAAACTAGAAAAAGAACAAATTAAAAATCCCCAATTAAACACTGAATTGGAAATCCTAAAAAAATTAAAGCTGAGTTTACTAAAATTGACTGTTTAAAAAAAAAAAAACCATTGAATTAATAAATAAAACTAAGACTTGGATTTATTTTTAAAAATCGTTTAAACCATTGGTTAATTTGATTTAAGAAAAAAAGAAATGAAAACCAAATCGGTAATACTAAAAATGAAAAGGGCAAATAAATCTCTAATGAAGGTGAAATTAAAGCAATTATAAGAAGTTATTTTGCTTAGTTATATGCTAGTAAATTTAACAATTTAAGTGAAATGGAAGAATACTTACAAAATATTTTACAAATATTTACAAAAATATAAATTGCCTATATTACTAAAAGAAGAAATAGAATATTTAAATAGACCTATTTTAGAAACAGAAATTGAACAGGCCATAAATGAACTTCTTAAGAGAAAAACACCAGGACCAGATGAATTTACAAGTAAACTTTACCAAACATTTAAAGATCAACTAATCACAATATAAAATAAATTATTTGAAATAATAGACAAAGACTAGATACTACCAAACAAATATGATATTGATACCTAAACTAGGAAGAGAAAAAACAGAAAAAGGAAGTCATAGACCAATTCAACTAATGAAGGATGCCAAAAAAAAAAATCCTAAATAAAATACTAGATAAAAGATTACACTAATATATTACAAAGATTACACATTATGACTAAGTGGAATGATCTACTGACATTATGATGAAGGCTATTAACATAAAGAATTATACCAATAATAAAAAAATTTAAATCATATGATTATATTAATAGATGCAGAAAAAGCTTTTGATAAAGTGCAACATTCATTTCTATTAAAAACACTTCAAAGTTTAGGAAAATTGCATTTATTCTAAAATTGACCCCCCCCCCAAAAAAAAAGCATTTTTCTAAAACCATTAGCAAAAATTATTTGTAATAAGAATAAGCTAGAAGCCTTCCCAATTCAGATATGAAGTAAAGATACTTATTACCTCCAATATTGTCCAATATTGTATTGAAATGCTAACAATAATAAAAAAAAAAAAAAACACAAATAGAAGGAATCAGAATAAGGAATGAGACAATAAAACTATTTCTTTTTGCAGACAGTATAATAATTTACTTGGAAAATTCTAAAGACGCAACTAAACAAGTTAGTTGTAACAGTTAATAAATTTAGCAAAGTAGCAGGATGTAGAGTAAATGCACATAGGTCATCAGTATTCCTATATTTCACAAACAAAATCTGTAAAAAGAGATAATAAGAGATATCTCATTTAAAATTAATCTAGACAGTGTACAATACCTGGGAATAAGACTGCCAAAACAAATCCAGGAAATATATAAATGAAATTTTTTTTTTAATTTTATACAAATACATTCAGATTTAAATGATTGGAGAAATATTAATGTTGGTAATTGCTTATTTGGTTAGAATCATGGTTATTTCAATTAAGTTGCCAAAAATATTTTCCTAAATTAGAAAAAAAAAATAACAAAACTCATTTGAAAGAACAAAAAGCCAAGAATATCAAATGAATTAATGGGGGAGGGGAGAACATAAAGGAAGAAAGTTTAGTAGTATCAGGTCATAAACTATATTATAAGATAAAACTAACTGGTTTTGGTCAAGAAATAGAAAGGTAGTTCAGTGGAAGAATAGGCATACAATTTACAGCAGCAAAAAATTATAATAACCTTGTATTTGATAAGTGTAAATACTAGATTTGGGATAAGAATTCAATATTTAGTTTTTAAAAATGTTCAGAAAACTGGAAAACAGTCTGGCCAAAACCAGACTGGCATAGACAGAAGTCTTACACCAATATCAAATGGACACATGGCCTAGATAGAGTGATTACAAGAAAATCTGAAGAAGAGGGAAACATCAGACTTACGAATAAGTGAACAATTTATGAAGAAATAATAAAGAGCAGAGTAAGGTATAAAATGGATAATTTCAATTATATTAAACTAAAAAGGGTTTGTACAAATAAAACAATGTAGGCAAGATCATAAGGAAAGCAGAAAATTGGGGGAATCATTTATAGATAGTTTCTCAGATCTTGTATCTCAAATATATAAAGAACTTTGTAAAATCTGTAAGAATATGAGTCATTCCCCAATTGGTAAGTGATCAAAGGACATGAACAGACAATGCAAAACATAAAAACAATTTAGTCATGTAAAAAATGATCTTAATTAAACATTATCAATTAAAACAACCTTGAGATGTTATTTTACTATCAGACTGACTAAAATATTTGGAAAGAAAGAGGAAAATGTTGGGAAGAATAGGAAAAATGGGCCACTAATTTGCTATTAGTGGAATTGTAAATTGATCCAACCATTGTGGAGAGCAATCTGGAATTATACCCAGAGAATTATTAAATTGACTATGCCCTTTGATCTAGCAATATCACTACTAGGTCTATTTCTAAAGATGATTAATGGAAAAGGAAAAAAATCCTATATGTTCTAAAATAGCAGTTCTCTCTGTGGTGGCAAAGAACTGGAAATTGCAGGGAAATTGGACGATGGCTGAAGAAATTATATATGGTTTTTAAGGGAATATTACTGAGTTATAAGAAATGATGAGCTCAATAATCTTAGAAAAACACATATAGACAGGCAGAAATAAAGAAGGATGAAAACAAAACCAAGAGAACACTGTTTACAGTAACAGCAAATTTGTTTTAAGAACAACTTTAGTCAAATGAGGCATTTTGATTTATAAATACTCAAATTAAATACAAAGAACCTATAAGAGAAGAGGCTCTCTACAACCAGAGAAAGAATTGATAAATAAAAATTTGTTTAGAATGATCTTACAAGTCTCTGTGGAGAGAGAGACAAACATATATAGAGAGAAACAGACATAAAAAGAATGGAGATGGAGACAAGGAGAGAGATACAGAGACAGAGACACAGAGAGATACATAGAGGCAAAAAGAGAGATTGAGACAAGGAAAGATACAGAGAGAGGGAGATAGACAAAGAGACAGACAGAGAGAAAGACAAAGATAGAGAATGCCCAAGCCCCAGTCAATCCGAATGGTTCAGGCATATTTCTGGTTCTGGATGGCCTACAGATATTAGGGGGACACAAACACCACCTTAATGGGGTTGAGGAGAAAAGAAGGGATGGGGGAAAATTTACATGATAACTTTATTACATATTTTAAAGTAATAGCAAGTTGTATATAATAAATTTGCAACTTCATGTGCAATCATCCTTTTTATTTTGCTATGAAAATATATTTTTTCTTTCATAAATTAAAAAACAAATTAAATTTTAAAAAAAGACAAGTAGACTACTATGACTATATGACCAGATGATAAAGTGTAGAGAGGTAGGTAATGTGTAAAAAAATAGAAAAAAAAAAAAAAAAACCTGGACAGATAGGAAGGGAGGGGGCATAGAGAGGAGTTTATATTTAATTTAAGAGCTAATGTGGAGTCACTGGAGTTTATTTATTAGGGGGACTAGAGGTAAGATGTTTGGATTTGAATTTTAGGGTAATCACCTTGATGGCTTTGTAGATGGTGGACTCAAGTGGGGAGAGATTTTAAAGCAGGGAAACTAAGGAAGAGTCCAAATGAGAAAGGAAGAGTTGTGTCCCCCTATCATCTGTATGCCATCCAGAACCAGAAAGATTCCTGAATTGTCCTGATTTCCTGGATCTTGGTCATTTATATATGGAGCTTCATTTCCCCACTCTGAGCTAAACTGATGACCAGGAATGGCAGTGAAGGGAGGGTGTGCAACAGATTTTTCTATCTCTTTTAGATGAATGAATAGGGTCTTTAATTCAGTTATACAGTTTAACTTAAAATAACATAGTTGTTTTGAACATGAACCTTTTTGTTTCTGTTCCTTGAATTTCCCAAATCTATCCCACCTCCTGTGAAGACTCCCTTCCCAAAAAACATAGCAAGATCAAATTTAGGAAACTCCCTTATAATGACCTTCAAAGTGGTAAAAATAAATAAAGAACTCCCTACTACTGTTGATGCCAGGAGATTACTTAGTATTCCTTGGATACTTTGTACCAGGCTACCAAATGGCCTATTTTTCAGGAACAGTTCTTGTTTTGTTCATTTTTAATTTGCGAAAATCAGCCTCTTTCTTATGAGCCAGTATTTAAACTGTCTCTTCCTGTAAAAGTACTGAATGTTGCATTAGATATAGTTGAATTGTGTGGAAACTGTGTTACAATGTTCCTTTTGTTTTATTCTCATTTATATCCTTAAAATCATTGACTCATTTTAGTCATGTCCAACTTTTTCATGATTCTATATGGCTTTTTCTTGGCAAAGATACTGGAATGGTTTGCCATTTTCTCCTCCAATTCATTTTATAGATGAGGAAACTGAAGCAGATAGAGTTGTGACTTGTCTAAGATCACACGGCTAGTGTCTAAAACTGGATTTTAACTCAGGTCTTAAAGACAACAGGTCCAGTACTCTATTCACTAAGTAGGGGTATTTTTAGTGTCATATGGAAAAAACAAGGATACACATTTATCATAATAATAACAAGATCAACTCAAATGCAGTGAATTGAGAATTAGAAAGGCCTGAGTTCTAGTTTTGACTCCATCATTATTTAGTGTGTCACTGTCACTAAGGGTGTGACTCGGTATAGTAAAAAAAATTGGAGTTGATTCAATGACAAGACTATATGATGATCAATTCTGATGGACGTGGCCCGCTTCAAAAATGAGATGAACCAAATCAATTCCAATAGAGCAGTAATGAACTGAACCAGCTACACTCAGCGAAAGAACTCTGGGAGTTGACTATGAACCACTACATAGAATTCCCAATCCCTTTATTTTTGTCTGCCTGCATTTTTTATTTCCTTCACAGGCTAATTATACACTATTTCAAAGTCTGATTCTTTTTGTATGGCAAAACAACTGTTTGGACATGTACACCTATATTGTATTTAATTTATACTTTAACGTATTTAACATGTATTGGTCAACCTGCCATGGGTGGGGGGAAAAGGGGAAAAATTGGAGCAAAAGGTTTGGGAATTGTCAATGCTGTAAAATTACCCATGCATATAGCTGGTAAATAAAAACTATTAAAACAAATTGGAGTTGAAACCAGAAAATTTGTATGGAAAAATCCTGTTCTTGCTACTTACCATGAGATCTTAGCACCTCTCTTACCTTTTCTGGGTCTTAGTTTTTTCAACATAAAATGAGATGATAGGTCTAAGTCAGGGGGAGGATAATTATGACCTCATTCACTGGTCCTACAAAATTCTCAACTTCTAGAACTCAAGAAGTAGAAGGTGTTTGCACCTACCTTTTTGCTCATCATTGCCTGTGGTTACCTTAGCAAATGATTTTTCAGGTCTTATACAGTCCATGTGCCAGATATTCCTGAGCCTGGGCTAAATGATCTCCAAAGTCCCTTTCAGTCCTAAATCCTATAGCATAGGATTGTGCTACATAAGAACCATTTCAGCTTGAAAATTCTTTCAGCCTGATTATAACAAACACTTTTAATTTATTCCCTCAATTCTTACAACCTGGTGAGATGGGTCCCCTCTCTGTTTTATAAGGCAATTGTGGTTTAAAAAATCAAATGACAAACACTGCAAATATAATCAGGACTAAATCCTTAGGACTTTAAGATCATTGGGATGGAAGGGACTTTATTAATCATCTGCTGAGGACTGACCAATGAACCCAGTTCGTATGGATATGCATAGAGTGAGACTGAAACATTCCCCACATGAATTTTGGGTCGTGTACAGATATCTTTGTACATAGTTTAGTTCCAGTCTGTTTGCCATCTGGTGGACAGGAACCTCTGACTGACTGCAGCTGAGTAGCTGCACTGAGGGAAGTCAAAAGACATTGTTCTTGCTGCTGCTGTTATTGTTGCTGAACAACTCTGTGACCCTGTGGACCATAACCCACCAATACTATCCATGGGGTTTTCTTGGCAAAAAGACTGGAGGGATTTGCCATTTCCTTTTCCAGTGGATCAAGGCAAAAATAAATTAACTGACTTGCTCAGTCACACAACTAGTAAGCATCTGAGGCTGTATTTAAACTTTAAGTTTAAAGATCCATGGTGTCTTTTTCTAAAGTAAAGATGAACAACAATAACAGTCACTCCTTAATCTACAGGGTCCCAGAACAAACAAAATATTAAAGTGGGATATGGAAGAGGATTTGGGGGTAGGGAGAACCATGAGGTGTATATTCAGGTTACCAGTGGGCCTCTCTCAGATGAACCATAAGAACATTCCAAACCACTCCTCCCATGGAAGTTAGTCTACTTTTTTTCCTTAAAAGGTTCTGAGGCAATCCTTAAGACTTGGTTGGCTCAAGAGTCTAAAGATTCAGACACTGGAATTAAGCTGGTCTCAACATCAAATATCTGTAGTCTAGGAGTATAAATAAAGAATTTAGAATAAAAGCCACATCCCTGATCTCTCTCAAAGGGAAGGTGGCAATTAATTTCTTGTCAGCTTATAACAAAATAACTGGAAACCCTCCCTCTCAGGAAAAGACCATCATGAGTCCTTATCAAAGTAAGCAAAAACTCCTTGACAAATAAGTAAATAGGAAATGAGCTCTCCAAGAGTGGATCTGGGGAAAGCTCTCTTGCCAGAGGTTAGCTTAAGCTGAGTCTTAAAAGAAGTAAAAGAAATAAGAGTCAGAGAGGAGGAAAGAGAATTCAAGACATTGGGACCAGTTAATGAAAATGCACAGAAATAAGAAGAGTGACTTGTGCTGAGAACAACCAGGAGGCCAGTATGTAAAAGGCAGTTGTCAGGATCCCTATGCCAAGATCACCCCTCTATTTTTACTATCAGGAGACACCCTGATAGTAAACAAAAGCTCAGCATAACAACAATCCTTTATACTTAAGCTCTGGGTAAACTCAGCTGCAGAAAAATCCCAGAATTGTTTCACACCAACCTCAGGTGGCCCTCAAGCAGGATCGGACAAACAGCAGCAGGACCCAAGTTTTGGTCACGAAGCCCTGCTATGAATCAAACTTATCTCATTGGCACCATTACCCCTCATGGTTAGAACGATAATTCACTGTGTAACCATTGCTATATGTGTTGGAATTTGGCCACACTAAAACAGGTCTCCATCTAAAGGAAGACCAACTGGTTTTTCGTCTCTAGTAGAATAAAGAAAGCATTTTGCTTATGACCACCATTGGCCCGAATTGTTATTTTCTTTTTATTTTATTTTATTTTATATCATTAAATGTGGTTGTGGTAATCTGTGTGTTGTTCATTCTTCACTTAGAAGAGGTCCAATGGCATCACAAGGTGATGTCTTGACACATGGGTGAATTGAACTTAAATGTAGTAGAACTGTGAAAAGTCATCAGTCTCACTGTCTCTTCCAGAGTCATGAAAGTACAGTGACAAGAAAAAATCAGGATGATTGACAATGGCTCAGGATGCCGTGGATAACTTTGGCATCTTCAATATCTGACCAAATTCTAAGTGTTCCACCATAAATGCCTTCTTAAGCTGCCTTCCTAGCCATTGGAACAAATTGACATATTACATTGGGAGAATTTTTCATAGGCATTGGGTGGACAACCCTATAATTCATTGATGGGTTTGAGGTTACCTGGTTTAGCTCATCTGCCAAAATGGTATTGCTGGAAAATAACTGTATGGACATGTATACATATATTGTATTTAACTTATACTTTAACATATTTAACATGTATTGGTCAACCCGCCATCTGGGGGAAGGAGTGGAGGAAAGGAGGGGAAAAGTTGAAACAAAAGGTTTTGCAATTGTCAATGCTGGAAAATTACTTATGCATAAAACTTCTTGTAAAAATTAATTAAATTAATTCATTTTTAAAAGTGATATTGCTGGGGTATGGCCACTGCTCATACTATAGTTTCTTGGAGCCACAAGCGAGAGTTGGATGAAGTTGAGATACTAAAGATGGATGAGTAGCTCTAAAAAAGGCTTGACAAGCCCTCACACCAGTCCTCACCATCTTCCCTGAATGCCCCGTATGCCCCTGACTATAAAATTACAAAGATTGAAAAGGGGTCAGTATCCAAAGGGTATTGTGAAGAGTATTTTACATTTGATTCTAGAGGTGATCAGGGATCCACTCGATTGTTCTGAGTAAGAGGGTGAGTGTCAGACCTGCACTTGGCCAACCAAAAGGAGGATGGACTAGGGTGAAAAGAGAAATGAGAGGAGGTTACCCCAAAGCAAGTTAGTATAGTAGTCTAGGTGGGAGATGAGGAGGGTTCACACCAAGGTGATGACAACTGTCAGAAGAAAGAAGATAATTTGCTAGGACTTGGCAAACAGATTGGCTGGGGCAGGGAGGGATGAGAGAGTAGGAAGTTGAGGATGGCTTGTAAGAGCCAAGGTGTCTGGGAGGATGGTAGTGCTCTTGAGAATAAGGAAGCTTTTTAGATGGGTAGGAGTGGAAAGGAAGGGGGAGGACTAAGGAAGCATGCTTTGGAAACATTGAGTTTAAGACTTCCATGTCTAAATCTAGGACCCTATACTCTCTTTAGAGAGAAATTATTTTTTGCTCTCATATTAATAACTAAGTATTGAATTAGGACTAAGATTCTCAAAAATAATTATACTCTATTTCCTTATCTCCTCGAGGCTATTCAATCAGTCTTTGAAGGGCAAGCATGATAAAGAGATGAAATCTTGGGCAAACAATTCCCACTAGGAAAACTCAGATCTGTTCAAAAGATAAAGAAATTTTAGTTTAGGTGAATTGATGGATTCTGACCCATTGGGTTTTACTCAGGTCTGGGTATAAGTGAATTTCCTCTCTGTCTAGATTATCCTCAATGAGATGATATGGGTATAGATAAGTCTCTTTGAGCAAGACTGAGTGATCAGTCACATCTTCCACACCTCTCATTATAATATTCATTCTCTTATTACTTGTTAACCAATCAAAATTAATTTTCACCCTTAGGAATACCCACTCTTCCAAGGACATATGAATGTTGGGTTCATGAGAGGTCTTTGGCATTCTAGAATGTAATCTACCCTTTATTAATTATCTGCTAGCATGATTCATAAAATGATTAATTACTCAGAAGTTATGGCTAGCAAATCTTTTATATATCATGCTTTATAAAGGCTATTCCCATGCCTAGAGTTAATTCCCTCTTTATCTTAACCTCTTAGACTCCTGTGATTCCTTCAAAGCTTAGCTGAAGCATCAGCTCCTCCATGAGGCTTGAATGGAACTGATTGGATGAAGTGTTTCTCAGTATTGAGACTAAGTCACATGATCCCTGTTCCCAAAGCTGGTTAATCAGGAACTCTGGTTTCTGGAGGGACCCTGAAGGGAGTCATGTGATCTCTGGAGGGTCAGACCCTGGGTTTCAGGAGGTAAATAGGAAGTTGCAGGAAGTTATGTGACCTGTGGGAGTGGACAACATTGGTGACCATTGGTCCAGGATGGTTACATCCTTTTGGTCTATCCAATGGAAAGGTCTTTTCCTATTTAACCAGCTGTCCTACTTCTGGCTGATCAGGTTCAAGACCACAGGCCAGGATTTGTGGTGGCTCCCAGGTGCCTGTCTGGGCCTTTCCCTGTAGGGATTAAGTAAATGCTTTCTCTTTGAACCTGAAGATCTCTCTGATTAGTTAATTGAGAAAGGGTCTAGGATGGGTGCTAGACTCTCTCAAATTAACTAATCAGAGAGATCTTCAGGTACAAAGAGTTCCACACAGACCCCATTATATGTATTTATTTTGTTTATAATCTACATGTGCTTCCATTGGTTAGAAAGTCTGTTCTTTAAAGGTAGAACTGTTATCTTGCTATCTTTGTATTCCCAGTCTCTGGCACATAACAGTCTCTTAATAAATGCATGTTGAAGGATTGATTAAAATCAATTTAATTCAATTATAAGACCAACTTTTTTATATTATCCTAGCAAAGGTATTTGAGTCAGATGTGTAGTAAACACACAGATTGCTAGATCCTTGTTGCAGCATCAAACACTGTTATTAGTTTCATAAGGAAGTTACCCAAAAAATATTTCAGAGACAGTGAAGAAATATAAAGTTAACCAGTCCCCAGGAGCATGAAACTATTTTTGTGCTCAAATAAGCAACTTGACCTCCATCTTGCCAGGTTTAACAAACTGGAATGTTATTATAACTCAGATTTTCATCATTGAGAAAGAAAAGTAGTCCCTGAAAAGTTGGAAAATATCACACACACACACACACACACACACACACACACACACACACACATTCTCTCCCATTGTCTCTCTGGTGTCTCTGTCTTTCTCTTTCTGTCTCTGTCTCTGTGTATCTCTCTGCTCTCTCTCTCTCTCTCTCTCTCTCTCTCTCTCTCTCTCTCTCTCTCTCTCTCTCTCTGTCTCTCTCATATTCTTACTCTTCATAGGCACAGAAAGTAGGTCAGTACTAGAATGGGGCCCCAAAGTAGGTTCCCATAGGAAAGAAAACAGGACTGAGATGCCAAAAGAAAAAAATTGTGGGTTTGCTGCTCTTATTGTTCTAGTTTCTTTGGGTTTTTTGTTTTGTTTGGAGGATCTTCTTTGGGCAGGGATGTGACCTAGTGTGTCTCTGAGTACATAAGACATGTTCTGAAGCATGGTCTGGGCTCTGAAGTTTATTCAGATGAGCATGTGATGAAAAAATGTGATGTGATTGTAAAATTCTAAGATAATGGAAGAGATATAGTTAAACAGCAGTGAGTTTGAAAAAGATCCAGAGATTTTAGTGGCCCACAAGCTCAAAATGAGTCAGCAGTGAATTGGCAATCAAGAATGTGACATTGTATTGCATTGAGAGCAGAGCTTCCAGAATTAAGGAGGGAGAGTCCCACTCTTCTCGAATCTGGACTGATGTATTCAGTTGTAGACTGTTAGGTGGGACATTGAAAAATAGTAGGGAGAAGTTGGAAGGGATGAGGAAAGAGGATTGTGATAGTGAAGTAAATACAAAAATAAACAAGAAAAGAACATCAGTGAAAATATTACGGAATGGGAAGAAGGAAATTGAGTGAAATAGACAAAAAAAGCAGGACAATAAGACTCAAAATTATCTCTTCTTTTTGCATATGGATATATTCATGTTTATTGATGTCAATAAAGTTCATAATAATAAAAAGGATTTTTATAAACTAGAGATGTACAAGCCAGAAGTTCCAAGGACTTTAGACACTTAATAGTTTCTGGCTGTGTGACTACTGGCAAGCCACTTAACCCAATTGCCTCACTAAAAAATAAATGCATGAAGAGAAAGAAAGAAAGAAAAAGGAGAAGGAAGGAAGGAAGGAAGGAAGGAAGGAAGGAAGGAAGGAAGGAAGGAAGGAAGGAAGGAAGGAAGGAAGGAAGGAAGGAAGGAAGGAAGGAAGGAAGGAAGGAAGGAAGGAAGGAAGGAAGGAAGGAAGGAAGGAAGGAAAGAAGAAAGAAAGAAAGAAAGAAAGAAAGAAAGAAAGAAAGAAAGAAAGAAAGAAAGAAAGAAAGAAAGAAAGAAAGAAAGAAAGAAAGAAAGAAAGAAAGAAAGAAAGAAAGAAAGAAAGAAAGAAAGAAAGAAAGAAAGAAAGAAAGAAAGAAAGAAAGAAGGAAAGAAGGAAAGAAGGAAAGAAGGAAAGAAGGAAAGAAAGAAGGAAAGAAGGAAAGAAGGAAAGAAAGAAAGAAAGAAAGAAAGAAAGAAAGAAAAAAGGAAAGAAAGAAGGAAAGAAAGAAGGAAAGAAAGAAAGAAAGAAAGAAAGAAAGAAAGAAAGAAAGAAAGAAGGAAAGAAAGAAGGAAAGAAAGAAGGAAAGAAAGAAGGAAAGAAAGAAGGAAAGAAAGAAGGAAAGAAAGAAAGAAAGAAAGAAAGAAAGAAAGAAAGAAAGAAAGAAAGAAAGAAAGAAAGAAAGAAAGGAAAAAAAGAAAGAAAGAAAGAGAGAGAGAAAGAAAAAAAGAAAGGAAGGGAGAAAGAGAGAGAGAAAGAAAGAAAAAAAGAAAGGAAGGGAGAAAGAGAGAGAAAAAGAAAGAAAGTTAAAGAAAGAGAGAGAAAAAAAGAAGAAAAAGGGAGAAAAGAGAGAGAGAGGGAGAAAGGGAGAAAGAGACAGAGAGGACTGTGGGATCTGACTGTGGCATCTGACTGGATCATAACAATAGTTTCACCTTTTTATTGTTGTTTGCTTGCATTTTGTTTTCTTTCTCTCTCTCTTTTTTTTTTTTTTCCTTTTTGATCTGACTTTTTCTTGTGCAGCACAAAAATTGTTGCGATATGTAGAGAAGAATTGCACATTTATTGGATTACTTGCCATCTAGGGCAGGGGGTGGGGGGAAGAGAGAGAAAAAATTTGGAACACAAGGTTTTGCAAAGACGAATGTTAAAAACTATGCATGTTTTAAAAATAAACAGCTTTAATTATTTTTTTTTTAATTAAAAAAGACAACACCTTAGACAGAAAACAGATCTCTCCAAAATCAGGAATATATTTAGGGCTGGAGGTGGGGAGTAAAAGGGGGATGTGGAAAGACGAAATGGGGAGATAAGGAGGTGAAGGTGAAGGACACTGAGGGAGCAAGAGTCATTTGTTACATAATATAGAGAATTCCTGAGAAGCAATAAATAGAGAAGCCAGTCTCACATTTGGGAAGATCTGATTTCAGATCTGTCTGAGGCCCACCAGCTGTAAAATCCCAAGCAAATCACTTAACTTCTGAGGGTCCCTGGCATTTTCTAAGGTTATAGATTGCTGAGCTGCAATGGTAGAGGGGTTTCCTTATGCTAATGAAATCAGACCATAAAAATAATAAAATAAAAATGTCTGTATTTACCATTTCTGAAAGATCTAGATGAGCCAATTCTCTATGTGTGTGTTGTGAGAGGATGAGAGACAGAGACAGAGAGACACATAGAAACAGAGAGAAAGAATGAGATAGAGAGAGACACAGAAACAGAGAGACAAAGAGACAGAGAAAGAGATGGAAAGAGATGAGACAGAAATAATGTAAGAGAAACCGACAGAGAACAGAGAGACAGAAAGAGACAGAGACAGAGGGAGGGAGGGAAGGAGGGAGGAAAGGAGAGGGGGAGGGAGGAAGAAAGGGAGAGAAGGGGGAGGGAGAGGGAGAGAGAGAGGAAGAGGGAGAGGGAGAGAGAGAGGAAGAGGGAGAGGGAGAGGGAGACCACCCTCTGCAGTTATTTGGGCAGCTATTGTTATCTTCACTTTGTAGATGAGAAAGCCAAGATGTGAAAAGTGTTGGTGATTTGTCCATGAGATAGTGAGAGACAAAGGTAGGTGGTCCTGGAATCAGGAAGACCTCGGTTCAAATGTGGCCTCAGACAATGACTAGCTGTGTGACCCTGGGTAAGTCACTTCACCTTGTGTGCCTCCGTTTCCTCATCTATAAAATGCTCCGAAGAAGGAAATGGCAAAATGCTCCAGTATCTTTATCAAGAAAACACCAAGTGGGGTCATGAAGACTTGGATACGTTATTATTGGTATAACCAGATGTTATACCTATGTTCTGTTCTCTACACCAAGATGCCAAAGCCTTTTTCTATCCAGAATGACCAATGGCTCTATTTGAGATAGGAATATGATTCCCTCAAGGACAGGTTTTTTGTTTTTTGTTTTTTGTTTTTCCTCAGCTCCCACTAACTATTCTTTGCACACAATTTTATAAGTAGCCTCCAGATGAGATAAATCATGATGAACAAACTCAGCTGAAATAACAGAGATTTAATCTGTTTGTATGAAATCCAGAAGCATAAACTAAATAGGAGTTCATCCTCTCAAGATATGCACATAGACACATTCCCCCAAAGCTGAAGCAGATAAAAGATCTCAGCTGAAGCCTCAGAAAGGGCTGAGCCAACTGCTGCCTTCTCTGACTTCAGCGCTAACAGAGAAAACTCACAATGTAGAAGGATTGTCAGAAACCATCCAATCCAGCGCTTTGTTTTACTAATAAAAAACCATGAGCAGATAGGAGGAAGCATCAGAGGTGAGATTTGATCAGAGGAGAACATTTGACTCTACTGATTTCTCTTTCCATTGGACTGCTAACCTGGGCAAGAAATGACAGAGTCCCCCACATCTGCAAGATTGAGGTAAAAACTGGCTTCCTGATATAACCTAGTAAATAAACACAAAAAGTTTACCAATTCCCCAGAATTCCCATTCTTCCCTCTATCAGGAACCAAAATAGCCAATCAATTAACAAATATTTATTAAACACCCACCATGTGGCAGTCACTGTTAGGTGTTGGGAATACAATATTATAAGTGAATTAAATCCTTGCCCTCAAGCTGCTTACATTCTATTGCACTAAACTTGCTATTATAAAGTTGGCAATCATGCAACAATTTTACATGTATCATCAAAATCCACGTATGACTTAAAACCAAAATTCTACCAATATTATTTACACCATTTTACAGATATGGAAATTGAAGCTATGATACATATTTTTCTGATTCCCATATTGTTTCCCCTACCCTCACACTAAAAAAAACGAAAAACCAAAACAAAGCAAAACAACTCTTATAACACAATTCTTGTAAAGTCAGAGATAGGATTCAAAGCCAGGTTTCCAGTCTCCTATCCAAAGACAATTCTCAGCTCATCATGTCGCCTCCTTTTCTTCAAGGATTTATTCTTTTCACTCACCTAGAAGCTGGAAGAAGAAAAAAAGAGACAAACAGATTGAGAGATTGAGGGGAAAGAGAAAGGGGGATGGGTGCAGAAAGAGAAAGAGCTTTATAGTTTGAGTGAAGATGGCACAGATGTGCATGATTTTTCATTGTCTCCTGTTGTTTGACAGGGTTTTGTTTTGACAAAATCTTCTAGAAAAACAATCATTTGCTGAAAACAGTTTAAGGGAAAACTAGAGCTAGGTCAAGGGCTGACCCTCTTAAAAAAAAAAAAAAATAGATGAACTAATTGGAAGGGCCTGGAAGTGGAGGATTAGAAAGAAAGGACCTGGAAGAGGAGGGGCCTCTCTGAACCAATATTTGTTGCCAAATATTGCTCAATTTATAAGTGACATAATGACAAAGAACCTCTGTCTGCCTAAATCAGCTCCCTCCTGCTGTTCTTATTCTCTGCCCCATGGTGGGGGCTTCCTGTCTTCTGGTCTGAAATGAATTAGCTGGGCAGATTTCCAGAGTGGCTATAATTCTAGGGCACCCACCACTAGCCACATGAAGAGTGTTGAGGAAAAAGGCAGTGTGCTTGTTAGTTAAACTCTCCTACCTTCCTATATCTGATGAGGGGGAAGAAGGATGAGGGAGAACGTATCAATCCTTCAGCATTCCTTAAACACTTGCTCTATGTTCTAGCCATTGTGTTAGATACTAAAGATACAAAAAAATACAAAGAATAAAAACAAAAAATTATCCTTGACCTCAATGAGTAATAATACCTGGCAAGCATATAGCAGTATATCATACTACGGTCATTCTTGTATAAATAATTAGGGAAATGGAAAATATCTACAGTGTTCAGTCATGTCTGATTCTTCAGGACCTCATTTGGGGTTTTCTTAGCAAAGGTACTAGAGCGATTTGCCTTTTCCTTTTTTAGATCATTTTACAGATGAGGAAATTGAGGCAAACAGGGTTAAGTGACCAGCCCAGGATCATCTAGCTAAGAAGTATCTGAGGCCAGATTTCAACTCAGGAAGATGAGACTTCCTGGATCCAGGCCCAGTGCTCCATCCAATGTACTCCTTAGCTGCCCATATATATAGTAGATGGAAGGCAGTCTCAGAAGGAGAGGCAGAGGCCATTGGCAGCTGAGGGAACCAGGAAAGACCTCCTAAAAAATGGGATTCAAGCTGTCTTGAATGAAACCAGTGAAATAAAGAATTGGAGATGGGGTCAGAATATCCCATTTATGGGGGAAGCCAGTACATAGGCCAAGGTGGAGTATCATGTAGGAAAAGCAGCAAGTATGCCAATATAACAGAATTGTAGAGTCCATGGAAGGAAGTAAAATAACATTCCTGGAAGGACAGGAAGGGGCCAGACAGGGAAATGCTTTCCATGCCAAACAGAACTTTATATTGGAGATATATATAGGAGATAATAGATATAGGAGATAATAGACTTTTTTGAATGTGAACAGGGAACAGGAGATAATCAGATCTATACTTTTAGAGGGGGAAAAATCACCTTGGTCACTGAATTGATTTGGGGAGAGAGATGAGTCAGGTTATCAACTAGAAGTTGAATGGCTCAGTCATTCTGACTACTATAAATACCCAATTAACTACAAAGGACATATGAAGATACTATCTGCATCCAGGGAAAGAACTGATAAATAGAAGTTTACCTTCACATATATATATATATATATATTTCATGTGCCTATGTATATATGTGTCCAATGGTAGCCAAATGAGAGGGAAGAAAAAGAGGAGGAAAAGAAAAATTATATGATAGCTTTATTATATATTTAAAGTGAATAGCAAGATGTATATAATAGATTTGCAATGTCATGTACAACCAACTTTTTTTTTTCCCCATTCTGTTGACTGGGAGCACTCATAATCCACACAGTTTAATCCCACAGAGATTAAGAATATAGCCTATCTGTGTAGCAGTGAGGACATACTGCCCTAACTAAATGAGGAAAATATATGAGGAAGTAATAGGAAATAAAACTGGCTGGTGTTTCTGTTTTAGGGGGAGTGGGGGGATTGGAGAGGTCATTAATGAATACAAGGTTTTCTTCAGGTTCTTTCCCATCTGTTATGAAAAAAATGAATATCCTTTCTCAGTTATTTCCTACTGAGAGCAGATAGGTACTCCTACTGAGAGCAAACAGATAGGTACTCCTACTGAGAGCAAACAGGTACTAAGCAAAAAGGTAGCTACTTAAACCATAAAGGAACACATTTGTCATTCTCTTTCCAAGGCTGTTGGGGACAAACTTTGGATTAGGAGACAACAGTTAAATACAGAAGAAGATTCCAAAGGTTAACATTTGTTCCAGAAGTTAATGATCAGCCCAATATTTTCCATACCCAAAGCCAACAGGAAACAGGGGGAGAGGTTTGTGAGCCCAGTAATGGAGTTGGCCCTGGAAGGCTTTCCAAGTGAATGAAGAGAGGTTGCTTTTCATAGTAAGCCCTCCTAAAGAATGCTAATACTCTGTCATGGCTTCTATGCAAGATGCCTACTAGAGTATAAGAAGGGTTGCTGGGTTCTAGGATAGACAGCAGCATTAAGGGTGAAAGACAAGACCAGATCATAGTTCAGGGACTTCTTAGTAGGGAGAACTTTAAGCAAAATCGTGAAATAGACTCCTAGTGTCAGAGTTGGAAAGGACTTTAGATCATTTCCTTTTTTTACACATTTAGTTTTACTTAATATTTAATTCAATAAATATTTCATCTTTTTGTGCTTCTTTATTTAACTTTTTTCAACTAACAAAAACCTATTTTTCATTCCTTTCTATCTCTCCACTGGGGAAGAAATCCCAAAATACTTGTAAAAATATGCATAATCAAACGCTATAAATTCTCATATTGGTCATAAAACTAAAGTCCATCATCTCTGTGAGGAGATGGACAATATGTTTCTTTATTAGTTATTTGGAATCCTATCTGATCATGATCTAAGTTCTCAAATCTTCCAAATGTATTTGTCTTTATAATGTTGTTAATTGTATAAATTATTTTCCTGATTCTTATTACTTCACTTTTTATCACTATATATAAGTTTTCCCAGGTTACTCTGAAACTATCCTTTTTTATCATTTCTTACAGCATGATTGTATTCTATTGCATACCAATATCCTTGTTTGTTCAGCCATTTCCTAATCATTGGTTACTCTCTTAGTTTCCTGAGTTGTTTTTTTTTTTAACCACATAAAAGAGGGGATACATATGTTACATAAGCAAGCTTTCCTCCTTTCCTTGATCTCCTTAGGGGACATTCCTCTTATAGAGGAAAAGGCCTATGGAGGTGAAGTGATTTGTCTGACATAATGCAACCAGGTAGACCCAAGACCCCAAAGTCTTTTGAATCCTAGCCTAGGTCTAAAATACAGCAGCCCTTCTTCCCCTATTATTTTTAAATATCCTTTCCTTTCTAGCTTCCCACTTCTGCTTAAAACAAGACAAGCTGTCCCCTTCAAAGTCCCCAATTCTTAAGTATCCTATAATCTGGATCTTTCCTAAAATCCTGGTCCTATCAAACTATTCTCCCAGTGCCTTATAAGGTAGCTGTCAGACTAAGGATGAATGGACTTTAAGAGTTAATACTGTATTTTCCAGACCAACAGAATGGCAAATGTAGAAATTTGACATCTCAGAGATGGGCCCTTGGTAAAAATATTTTTGTACCTCTCAAAAAAATACCACAAAATCAATCTTACAAGCAGGATGTGAAAATCTCACCATGTATTAGACATTATACAACTGAGAGTATAAAGACTTTGGTTTCCTCATGTATAAAACAAAGAAAGTTGGCTTGGTAATCCAAGGTGACTTCTATAATTCCTGATGAAATTTTCCTGCTCTGGAGATCAATAGATAGAAACTAACCCTTCTCTCCTTTAACATAGGTACTGTGATGGAGTACCTCATCACATCACACCTGGACTATTGCAGTGGCTTGCCTGTCTCAAGGCAGCCTAATCAGCATCCTCCAATTCATCAAAATAAAGCACAAGTCTATGTCACCACCAACCCCATTTAATAAATTCTGGTGGCTCCCAATTACCTCTAGGGTACAATTTAAAATTCTCTGTTTGATATTTAAAGCACTTCACTACCTAATTTCTCCCGACTTTTATAGTTTTCTTACATTTTACTCTCCTCTTCACACCATACATTCACCCTTTTACCCTGACCACTAATGATCACAAGAACAAACCCCAAATTCTCAAATAGTTTTAGAAAGAAATTTATTAGGTTATTTGGTAGAAGAGAGACAGAAAGGAGTTGTGGCTCTTCCTCCCCAGGTTCTGGAGAGTTGATATTACATAGGATCTTAACAAAGTTATTTACAAAAGGCTCATACTAATTATATGTACTTTGGTTAAGCAAATTCACCCTGAGGACAATTTGAAAGCAAAGTAAGTTAAGGTGAACATGAGTAGATATTTAAAAAATAAAATTTATGTGAAGCCTAAATACAAGCTTTGATGGCCAAAGAACCAGTCCTGGATGTGGTAGTTCAAAACAAGACTGTCGGGGTTACATCATTTGGAGAATGGCTGAATGAGCTGTGGTATATGATTATGATGAAATATTATTGTATTATAAAAAAAAAAGAAAAGCAGGATGATTTCAGACAAATCTGGAAGAACTTACATGAACTGATGCAAAATGAAGTGAGCAGAACCAAGAGATCACTGTATAAAGTAACAGCAATATTACAATGAACTGTGATTGACAACCATTATCAGAAATACAATGATCCAAGACATTCCCAAAGGACTAATGGTGAAGCATATTATCTGCCCCAAGAACTGATATTATTTCCCTTCCTTCTTTTCATTGTTTTTTATTTATTTATTTTTGTCTGAGTCTTCTGGGAAAAATAACTAACATGGAAATGTTTTACATGATTGTGCTTGTATAACCTATATCTAATTGCTTACTATCTCAGGGAGGGGAGAGGAGAGGGAGGGAGGAAGGGAGAAAATTTGGAAGTCAAAACTTAAAAACCAAATGTTTAAAAATATACTTTATCATGTAATTAGAGAAAAATAAAATATGTATGTATTTTTACTTTCTTTTTTGGCAAGATAATTGAGGTTAAGTGGTTTTCCCAGGGTCACACAGCTAGCAAATGTTAAATGTCCCAGGCCAGATTTGAACTCTGGCCCTCTTTACTCCAGGGCCAGTGCTCTATTCACTGTCCCATCTAGCTGGCCACATAATACACACACACACACACACACACACACACACACACACACACACACACACACACATTTATTTAAATGTTTGGGTTGGATTCAGAACCTAAGAGAACCCAAACTATCTTGTAGCCATCTATAGCATTTCTAGAGGTGATATTATAGGTATGAATAACTCCTAATAACATATTGTTGTGGTTTTTATTGTTGGTACTTCATTCAGAGAACAATGTAATGAATGATATCTTGATTTGCACATGAAGAGAAGCAAAGACTCTGGAATCACATAAAATTGGATTTAAACAGTATAGTAAAATAAACATAATGTAATATAATATGATACAAATAAAATACAAATAAATAAAATAAAAAAGTATAATAATGAAGATGTTTTACAAACACTATAATAAGACATTTTTCCACACTGTCCTCCTGCCTGGAATACTTGCCCTTCTGACTTCTATTTGGTACCTTTCTTAAGAGTCATCTCAAATACTATGGTTTCCTGAAGTTTTTCTTTGTCTCCCCAGATACTAGTGCCTTCTTTTAGGGTTACCATTCTTCCACTCAGGATTTAAACTACATTGAAACTATGAGGGGTTGAGGCCAGGAGATTCCTTAAATCTTTTCAGCTCTAATACAAATATTTTTCAATTGATTGATTAAGACAGGCTTTGGTCAGGAAATACTTAAGCATGTATGTAGAGTTATTTACATGTGATCTCCCCCATTAGAACTTGAGCTTTGCTTTTCTTTGTTGTCTCTAGTGCTTAGGACAGGGCTTGAGGCCTACCTATTTAGAGCATAATAAATGCTTATTGATTGTTGGCTGAATTCAACCAGAATCTAGGAATTTGGACTTGGGATATAAATAGAGGGAGTAGAAAACACACAGCTTCCCAGCTAGGCAAAAAGAAAACCTGGATTGCTAAAGGGTTGTTCTCTAAACATACCATGTACATGCAACTTACCTTCCTGGGAAATTTGGAAAAACAATTTTTTTTTTTTTTTAAAAGAATCCTTACAATAATTATGTCTTGCCTTCTTCATAGCTGTATATTTGTGGTGTTACAGGGGACTTAATAAATGAGGGGGAAAGCAGCAAAAACTAATGGCTGAGCAGCCACTGGTCATAGAAGAAGGAGGAGATTGTATATTCCAACACCCTCACTACCCCCAACATCTCCATCCCAAATTCCAGCTCCCTCTTTAAAGTTTTCTATGGCAGCAGCAATAGTGACTCTCCAGCCACTTATCACAAGGCCAAAAGCTGGGAATGAAAACAGGCTTTCTCTGTTGTTATTTCTACCTACTCACATAGACAGACCTCAAGAGACTTCCAAAGCCTGAATAGGAGGCTAGATTGCAACAGAATGAGAACTCAGGAATTTGGTCCTACATCTAACTTTGGCTGATAACTAACTATGTGAAGCATAAGACCCTTCCCCTCCTCTGTCCTGGGAGGGGGTGAGACCAGGTGATCCTAAAGTCCCCTCTGCTCTAATGCAAATATTTGTTGATTGATTGAGATAGGCTTTGGATCACTAAATGCTTGACATACTTGGACATGCAGCATCAGCTTAATGTATTCTGCTTCCCCATCTCAATTAAAATGGAAAATAAATCCATTCCTGTGGCTTTTTTCTGCTAGGGCTATACCCTATCTGCAGACTTATTAGGACATTTTGTTTCAACTTCTCACCTTTCAAAGGGAGGAGTTTACCTATATCTCCCCTCCAGGGTTTCCAGGGAGTCCATGATTCCAAAAGCAAGGATGAATTAAGTTGCCTCAGCTCTGGTAGTCAGAGTTAGAGCAAAGTGATCAGGGTCGAGTATTCTTTGTGGACTACCTAGTAGTCTCCCTGCTTTCTTGAAGAGTAGAGAGAGGGTCGTTCAGTGGTTTGCCATTTCTTTTCTCCAGCTCATTTTACAGATGGGGAAACTGAGGCAAAGAGGGTTAAGCGACTAAGTGTCTAGGCCTAGCATTTTATCCATTGCACGACCCACATGCTCCTGTCAACAGAATGAACTCTTCTGTTTCTCCCACCTGTTTGAGGGAAATGAAGAGGCTGGGGCATGAAGAAGAGATCCCTCTTTAATTTGGAAAAATGGAAGCTCTTGGAAGGCAAGAATGACCTGTGAGTTTTGTTTTCATCTTTCACAGAATATGACCATGTTTAATAAATGTTTACTGAAAGTTCTTAAAAAACAAACAAAACAAGCAAACAACGAAGAAAAAAAAAAAGTAAGAACATACCTGCCTTCACTCCTTTGTAGAGGGGGAGATGTTCACAAGTATAAACTAAATAACATCAGATTCAGGGGATAGATGGATTCATTTGGCTGAGTTTTTTTTCCTTTTTTAAAAAAATTTCTTTATTATAAATGATGGCTCTCTTAGAGGTAGAAGGAGTGATACAAGGGAAAATCTAAGTGACATGAAAAAAGGCATCAATAAAAATCCATTTTAAAATAGATCAATAAATATTTTCTGAAAAGAACTGGATTTGGAAAGGTCAAGGGAAAGTTCTTCCTGGTAGAATAGAGGAGGTCCTGGACTGGGATTCAGACAGGACAGGGCTCCAGCTGTGGCTCTGCCACTCACCAGCTGAATGGCTTTAGGCATTCGGGCCACTTCAGCTCTCTGAGGCTTCACTTCCTCCTGTGGTCAGAGAAAAGTTTAGATTCAATGATGGCTAGGCTTTATTCCATGTGTGATGTTAGAGTGGTCTCTGATCCAAAGGAGCCTAGATCTAGAACCGGAAGGAACCTCATACACCCTTACAATTTACAGATGAGAAAACTGAGGTCCAACAACATTAAGTAACTCGCCTATGCTCATACAAGCCAAAGTGGCAGAGCCAGATTGGAACCCTGAGTCTATCCACTATACTACTCTGCCTTTGGTCAGCTTGCTCAAGAAGGGTAACCTCAGGCAGCCTATTTCTAAATTCAACGGAAATTGCTTTGGCATCCTGCTTCCTGCTCCCTTCCTGCTGTTTCCAAAGAGCTGTTTCATTTCCCAACTCCTCCAAGCATCCTTGTTCCTCATTCTGCTCTTCCTGAATTGCTTTGTCCCACTCTGCCTGCCCTATAGTAGTTTTTAAATATATTTTAAAATCAAATTCATGGACCATTACATCCTTTTCCTCCTTGGCATCCAAGTGAGGACTTCCTTCTGAATCATCATTGCCATTGGCCATGTGATATTGTTTAAATTTATTCATCTGGGCAGAGCCAAGATGGTAAAGTAAAGACAGCAACCATACTGAACTCTCCCAACAACCCTTTCAAAGAATTTTAAAATAATGATTCAAATCAAATTTTGTAGTAGCTGCATCACCAAAGGGTTAAAGTGACACAATTTCCCTAGCAAAGACAACTTAGGAGATACAAAAGAGAGTTCTGTAACACCGAGGCTGGGTGCAGAGTCCAGAGAGTGGCAGAAGCACCAGTGGTGGGCCTTGAAGGTTGCTGGGTCAGCACTGGTAGCAGCAGCAGCAGCTTTGGGAGCTCTCAGACCAGATAAAGGAAAGGGGTCAGACAACTCTTCAGAAAGAGATTACCTTTGTAGGCAATCAGCTGGTGCTGATTGGCAAGTCTATTGCCATTAGCAGTTCTAGATTACAGCTCCAGGTCAGAGGGAAGCACTTGTGATCAGTCCCAAGAGAGCAGGGTCCCTGGTCACAGTTCCAAGGCAAAGAGAAGTGCTAATGCTCATAAATGTAAGGGAATAAGGAAGCTGGTCACAGTAACAGCTTGTGGCTTCAGGAGGCCAGGGACCCTCCTGAATAAAGAACAGAACACAGACCAGGAGAGCAATGACCACGCTTCTTCCTAAATCACATCACCTTGGAAGGACTGAAAACTTGCAACCCTCCAGAACGAACTCCAAAAACAGCAGCATGAAAAAAATCTGAAAATCGGGATAGTGTCTCCCTACTGACAGATCCAAACTTTAACATTAAGTTCAAAGTCAAAAAAATAGGTTGGGAAAATAAGTGAACAAAGAACTGAATCATAAAAAGCTACAACAGTAGCGGGGAACACCAAGACAAAAACTCAGAAGACAACTATGTGAAAACAGTTATAATCAAAATCTCAACCAAAAAAATGCTAATTGGATCCAAGTCCAACAAAAATTCCTGAAAGAATTTAAAAAGAGAGACAAAAGTGGAAGAGGGAAAATTGGGAAAAGAAATGAGGGTGGTGCAAGAAAATTATGAAAAGAGAATTAACAACTTGATAAAACAAACAAAAAAGTTACTGAATAAGGGAAAATGTAAAAGAGACCAAAAGTTCCACTGAGGAAAAAAAAAATCCTAAAAAAGTAAGAAAAACCACATCGAGGAAAAGATACAAAAACTCACTGAAGAAAATAATTCCTTAAAAAATTAGAATTGGGCAAAAGGAAGTTAATGACTTTATGAGACATCATGAAACAATGAAACAAAGTCTAAAAAATGAAAAAAATAGAAGACAATATGAATTATCTCATTGAAAAAACAGCTGACCTTTAAAAGAGATTGAGGAGAGAGAATTTAAAAATTGTATAATTCTATAATAATAATAATACTAAATATATAATACTTATATATTTAATATATAATAATAATATTAAACATATAGACATCATATTTCTTTTTATATTATTGTAATATTATTTCAATAGTATGTCATTTTCCAAATACAGGTAATGATAGTTTTAACATTCATAAGATTTTGTGTTCCAGATTTTTCTCCTTCCAGATTGTGATGGAGTACTATTATGTAATAAGAAATAAATAAGAAATATGGCAAGAATAATATGAACTGACACAAAGTGAAGTGAGAACCAAGAGATCACTGTGCACAGTAGTAGCAATGTTGTAGTGATAATCAACTGTGAAAGACTTAGGTACTCTTATCTATTCAATCCAAGACAATTTCAAAGGACTCATGGTGGGAAAAAAAATGCTATCCACCTCCAAAGAACTGATGAACTCTGAGTGTTTGAAGTATAACTTTCTTGATTTACTGTTTTGTTGTTGTTGCTTTGTGTATAGCTAATATGGAAATATGTTTTGCATGATTTCATATTTGTAATTGATTTCATTTTGCTTACTTTCTCTTTAGCTCAAGGAGGGGTAAGAAGGAAGGAGAGGGTTTGGAGCTCCAAATGTTAAAAAGAATGTCAAAAATAAAAAATAAATTTGGGTTGGGGGAGGTTGTTGTTGTTTTAAAGCTCCTTTACCTCTGTTTCTGGACTGGACTATGCAAGTCCAAAATGAAATTTTGAACCTGGCACTTATTCATTACCATTGAGCACCATCCTTCCCATCCTTCCTCCTAGAAGTTAATGCCTTATCCTCAAAAGTTCCCTTTTATCTTCCCTGCATTTCTTTTCTATGTACTGACTTCTGTATTGTCTTCCTCATTAGAAGTAAGCTCCTTGAGGGTAGAAATTATTTTTGCTTTTGCCTCTTGAGGATAGGGATTAATTTTTTTTTAATTTCCCTAAAGCTTAATTAGCACAGTTCCTGGCACACAGTTAATGATTAATAAATGATAGATGACTATTTTCAGATTATTCTCTGCCAGTTATACAATAAAGTCAGAACTATTCTTTCATCTCTGCCTTCTGAGAAAAACTCTAGACTTCTCTTTATAACTATAATATAATAAACTCCTTGAAGATTAAGGTTATGCCATAATCATTTTATTAGCTACCCCAATACAAAGTATAACACTTTGCACTTAATAGATGCCAGATAGAAGGATAAACGCAGTTATATCCTAAAACTGAGGAGGGATCCTAGAAGACCCTGGGGTTCAGATAGAAGATTTGACTTCTTGGGGATTGGACCTGCTGGTTTCTAAGGCTCTCTTCCAGATCTAACAGTCTATATATCTGTCTCTGTCTCTCTCTGTCTCTCTGTCTCTCTGTGTGTGTCTCTTTCTTCACATCTCTCCTCTGTCTCTCCGTCTCTCTGTCTCTGTGTGTGTGTCTCTGTCTCTCTGTCTGTCTCTGTCTCTGTGTGTGTATGTCTCTCTGCATGTCTCTCCTCTGTCTCTCCATCTCTCTGTGTCTCTGTGCCTCTGTCTTCCTCCTTTTCTTCTTCCTCTTCTTCCTCTTCCTTCTTCCCCCACTTCTTTCTCCCCTCTCCTTTTTACTCTCTCATTCCCCCCACATCCTTCTCTCCCTCCACCTCTGTAACAAAGATTGCTTCAAAATAAACAAACAAACAACTTGGCCTAGAATTTCTGCAAAAATTTGAACTAGGAAGTATAATTGTAAATGACCAATAAGAAGTAGATCAAATTAAGCAGTGTCCAGATTCCTACTTAAAGTGTGCCGTTTAGGAGAGACAACACTGCTTGGGAGGCGGAGAACTAGCCTTGCCTGAGTTTAAGTGCCCTACCTCTGATGTAGTCTGGCCATGTGACACTGGGCTGGACAACTCATCTACAGTTCAGTGCCCAAGGTCCCTCTCTATGAGTTGTACAGAAGGTACTGATCAGCATTAGTAGAGGGAGTTTTCTATACCAAAGAAATCACAGGCTCACTGACTGTCCTTACAGAGTTTATAGGCAGGATTTCCCAAAGGAAAAGAATTTTTAATTCTGGTTGACTGAGAGTGGGCGCTGTAGAGGAGGTACAAGAAGATAAAAGGTTAACGAAGAAGGGGGGAAAAGACATACTTTTGCAAGAAAAATCCCCTTTTCCTCTTAGGGTGGTAGCAGGTGAAAATCGGCCAAATTTAGAATACCAGGAACTTATCTGTTTGGGAGTTTCCCTGGAGTAATCTTATCAGGACTTCTGAGAACTGGTCACTAGATTTGCATAATGCTTTGTTTAGTCTTACTATTCTCTTCCAGGTTGTCCAAGATAAGCAGAGACTTTTCTAGTTGTGATAGAGGATAATTGTACTTTTGTATCATGTTTTCACATTTCTTAACCCATTTGATCATTATTTAAGTCTCTGGACATATTTCCTGCCTCAGAATCCTCATCATAATAAATAACTTTAATTAAAGGCTCATACTCTGGTTGCAAGATAACAAATGTCAGGTTTTAATGTTCTCAAATTACCACTGGTTTGAAACTAACCCATAAGCTGTTGAAAGAAAAGCAAATTCCTTCTGGAACATTCATGAAACACCAGGTACTCAAACCTGACTGGCAGGTAGCCCCCTTTTTGATAGCAATAATAATAATATTTGCATGATTAGAGAGACAGAATGAAATAGCGAATTAATCAGTCAACAAGCATTTATCAAGTGCTTACTATAGGCCAGGCTCAGTGCTGGAGATAGAAATATGATGAAAAAGAAACGCTATCTTTTTTCTCAGAGAGCTTATGGGGAAAGGCTACTTATAAAAGTGAAGCTGGAAGGGGAAGAGAAAAGAGATTCCAAAGGGAGGAAGGTATGGTGGCAAACTCTGGAACGAGGGATCATTGATGCCTTCTCCAAAATGGAGGTTCTCAAAGAATTCACCAATGGGAGAAAGGACTCAAGTGGACAGAGAGGAGTGGCTAAGATGTGGTGGTAAAATCTAGAGAATGAGGAATGGATAGAGAGCCAGCCTCAGGCCCTGAGTTCATTGCCTACCTTTGACAAATATTGAGTATCTGAATCTGGGAAAACCACAATTTCTCAGAGTGGCCTGCATTAGTGCATGGAATTTCCTCAATGGGAGTTCTTTATACCAACGAAATCAATAAACTTTCCTCTAATGATATTGTAGGAGACAGGTGGGGTGCAAGATCCCCTTCCCAATCCAATCAGACACATCATCAGGTACAAAGAGAAAGCATTTATTTAATCCCTGCAGGAAGAGGCCCAGACTCACACCTGGGAGCCATGCCAACTCCCACCCTGTGGGCCTGGAACCTGACCAGCTGTCCAGGGTTTAAAAGGCAAAGGATTAGAGCCTTCTCATTGGATACACTAAAAGGACATAACCATCTTTGACCCATAGTCACCAATGCTGGCTGCCTCCCACAGGTCACGGTCACTTCTTGCAACTTCCTATATCTCAGGTTCAAAGTTCATCCTTCCAGAGATCAAATGACCTCCCAAGGTCCCATTCTGGGAACATGTGACAATACTGATAAATACTTCATCCAATCAGTCCCAATCAATATTAATAACTAATAATATTTAGGTTATTAAACAATTATTTATAAGCTATCATATGAAAATAAATGTTATAATTTAATGAAACAAATATTAATTATTATTCTGGGCAGTGGGGAAGTGGATAGAGTCATAGAGTCAGGAAATGTCCATTTTCCTCAATTCAAATCTAGCCTCAGACACTTACTAGCTATGTGAATTTGGGCAAGTTGCTTAACCCTGCTTGCCTCAGTTTCCTCATATGTGAAATGAGCTGCAGGAGAAAAATGGCAAACCCCTCCAATATCTTTGCCAAAAAAACCCCAAATAGGGTCAAAAAGAGGCAGACACAACTTTAAAAATAACTACAATAACCATTCACAAATACTGCGTATTTTATAAGCATTGGAAGAGAAATAAAAGTTAGTCTCTAGGCACTGACACTTGATTCTTGCATTGAACATCAGAGAATCACAGGATCTCAGAGATGAAAAGGACTTCAGAAGCCATGTAGTTCAACCTATACATAATCACAACATACCAAACATCTGGCTGTCCAGTCTTACTTCACTGGTCTCTAACTCAGAGGAATCCAGCAGGCAAACCAGGCCACCTTTGGATTGCTCCAATTATTTGAAGTTTCCCTTTCCTCAAGCATAAATTTGTTTCTTTGTGATTTCTGTCTATTATTCCTATTTCTGCCCCCTGAAATCAAATAGGATATGCCCTTTCTCTTCTACATGGTAGTTTATCTAATACTTGAAGACAACCACTATTTAATACAAACTCCCAAATTCCTTTGCCAGGCTAAATATCTTCAGTTCTTTTTATTAGTTTCTAAAAGAGCTAACTTGAGATGTTTCCTCATTTTAGTTGTCTCTCTCTGGATGTTCATCAGTTAATCAATCTTATCTGACACATAGCATCCCAGAACTAAACAGTATTTGAGACATAGTCCCCCAAAAGGCAGAATATAAAAGAACTACTACTTCCTTGATCCAGGATCCAATATTTCTTTTAATAGATGGATGAAAACAATTAGTTCCAGCACATATGAACTTAGTTGAAGCAGGCTCTGTGGAGTTCTTAGAGCTTGTTTAGACATCAAAGATACCGAGGTTACCCACTGTGTTCTGGGCCATCCCCAATCATCTTACTACTGGACTTTAGTGATTCTGGAAGAGAGAATGACTCTGTGCAACTCTATCTCACTTAAATTAAATTCATGCGTGAATCAAGACATCATTAAATTCATGCATGAATCAAGATATCATGGTTTTCGTTGTTGTTGTTGTTGTTTTTGGTGGTGTTAAGTGTCTGAGACAGGATTTGAGCTCAGGTCCTCCTGACTTCAGGGCTGGTGCTCTATCCACTATGCCACTTAGCTGCCCCTCATGGTTCTTTTCAAAAATGAAGGATGAACAACAAACAACAGTAACACAACCCAAGGTAGCATTCGTCTTTTCAACTACTTCAGCATACTATTGACTCATATTGAGCTTCTACTTCACTAAGAAACAGTTGTAGTCCTCAGATATTTTTCAGATGAACTGCTATCTTTGCATGCTATACTTGTGATTTTGAAATTTTTTTGGACCCAAATGGACTGCTTTACATTCATCCCTTTGCATTTTCACCTTATTGAATTTGTCTCAGAATTCAAACTGTTTCCAGAGAGAACTAATTGATAAATTGACAGTCTTAAGAGAACTGGGATTAATTTATCATTTTTTAGTTGTTAGACTTAATATATATTAATAATGCAGATTAAATTTATATGTGTATTCTTTCTGCCTCTTTTTTGAGAGATAAACTGTTATTATATATTGATGAGTACACTCCTGACTATATCTCTTAGCTAATTTGATAAGCGTAACATCTATGCCTTTATCCAGATTATTGACCAAAAAATATTTCAATAGCAGAAGTTCAAACTCTGGTCTCTGCAGCACTCCAGTGGAGCCTACCTTCTAAGATGGCAATAAGCCAGTAATGACCATTCACTGGATTCAGCCATGCAACCAATTTTTAATCAACCTAATGATACCTGTCTATTCTATCATCTTACTCATATCTCTCTTCATATTTCCCATAAAAATAGCTTGAGAAACTGTCTAAGGTATGCTGAGATCTAGATAAACTGCTTCTACACCACATCATTGCACTCGAATAATATCAAGCCAGATAATCTTTTTGCTGCCATTGCTAATTTTTGGACGGATCACTAACCTTTTCCTTCAGTCAAGTTTTCCATAATGACAGGAATCAAAGTCAAATTCCCCAGTCTATAGTTTGCAGACTATATATTCTCTTCCCTCTTATGAAAACTGGAACACTTGCCTTTCTCTAATTCTTAAGAGTTTTTCCTATAGACCATGATATTACAAAGTTACCAATGGTAGCTCAGTTCTCTTCATAGCTTAAGATTGTTCCTCTGGGCTTGGTGACTTGAAACCAAGGTACTCTATACCTTTCTCTTTACTTTTCTTGATTCTTAACATTTTAGCAGTCCTGAATAATACAGAATAATGCTTATGATGCCAGGCATTTATATTCATCCTATGTTTCCCTGTTTTTCTTTCTTCCTCTTTTTTATGTTTCTTTTTTCCCCCTTTTTTTATTATAGCTTTTTATTTACAAGATATATGCATGGAAAGTGCATTGACAATTGCAAAACCTTTTGTTCCAACTTTTCTTTTTAATGTGTTTTTAAAAAAATCTAAGTTTGTTGATGAATTCCCTATGTATCCTCCTTGGTCTTATCATATAAGTAACCTTTCACTTGCTCTTCAGAATTATTTCTTTTTTTATATCTTTGGAATATCATTTTCAAGACCTCCAGGCTTGGCACCTTGGGCCACTGGATCCTACTTGTCATTTTTTTTTAATCCTTTGAAATCTATTTTCCTAAAATCTAAGATGCCTGTTAAACTTTCCTCTCCTTCAGTATCACTGGTTCTAAAATATCACTAAGATTCCCATTGTTTTTTCCCAAACAATCAATTTTCAATTTTTCTTTCTTGGTCTAAGTATCATACTCCTATGTTACAGTAACAATATTGTTTCTATTTCTGCCTCTGTTGATCTTCACCCAAGTGTGTGTCCTGGATTTCCTCATGGGAATGTATCTTCTTTATATATGGTGGCACACTTTCCTCCCTACCCCAATTTAGGTCTCCTGTTCTCTTTAAGTTAAATGTTCCTTTGTGGAGCCACTAGCCAGTCTAATCCCACCAATTCTCAGTGATACCTACAAAGTCCAATTTGCCCTTTTGTATGGGATCTCTAGTTTACTAGAGTTGTTATTCTTGTAGACCTAGAAAATCATGGGCTTCTCTGAATTTCTGGATATTTCTCCTGCTAGTCTTCTTCCTATATTATAGCTCTTCTTTCTGACATAGAATTTGGTAGATACATTTAAACAATTTTCTCCAACTTTTTATTTTCAGTTTAGGTTAGCCACTTAGACTAGATTTGGAAGACTTCAAATACAAGTACATTCTTACCAGCCTTTGTTAGGTACACCACATCCCTGGCCAGGACTGTTTTCATTCCTATAATTTTCAGCTATGGTCTAGAAATTCAAATCCTATTCTCAGACATTCTCTATTAAGCCAGCAGCTTACTTCCTATTTCTGCCACCATGTGACCTATTTCATGGGGGCTTTGGATTTGTTCCTCCAGTCAAGGAGATAGATGTGCGAGACAGCTGGGGCACTTTGAGTAAAAGAAATCATTTAATTGTAGAAGCCAGTGGACAAGAATAGAAGCTATTCTTTACACTAGAATAGAGGAATAGCTTTGTTCCAGAATGAATTCAAAATCCAGATTTCTGAGATTCACCGAATTTAAAAGTGACTGAATGGATGGATTGATGGAAAAATATTTATTAAGCAATTGCTGTGTTCAATGCTAAGCATTAGAGATAAAAAGTAAATCATTTCCATCTCTCAAGAAGTTCATATTCTAATGGAAAGTTTTAACTCCAAGTTAAATGATAGGTCCCATAATCTGTAGAGGCACTAGCAAAGTAGAGGGTAATGCCTCTTAAAGGTCATTTCCATATCTGTTTCTGATGCTAAATCATTTAAAAGTGTCAAAGACTTTGGGGACTATAATTTTCTTTCCTAAATCTATGGGCATTAGCATCTGAAGGAGCTATTGCCAGGCTACATCTTCCCAGGGGTGTTTTCTCAGGATGGTGGCTGATGACACTGGTCTGCAACCAGGACCAGTTGAATGGGGGGAATGGTGCCTTATTGTCCATCTGTGGCAGTTGGGAATCAAAATCATTGAATCACCTTGCTTACCTTGCAGATAGAGTCTTGGAGGCCCAGAAGTCAAATACAATATTTGTCCAACAACACTTAGACCTTATGTATGAAAGCCAGGTTTCAAATCCAGGTTCCCTTTACTCTAGAGTCAATCTTCTCTCCACTATACCATTTTGCCTTATGTTCCCAGAGTTTTATTTTTCTTTTGTTCCCCATGAAGAACCTGAAAATATAGAAAAATAGTATATCACTATGCGCTCTCTTTGGGATTAACTTATTTATGCAAATTATTGTCAGGTAATTGTACTGTGTCTTACTGTACTGTGCCTATCGCATCAGCCATCAACTTCCTATTGGTTCATACAACTATATATTTTCTGAGTCCCTTCAGTCAATCAAGTCAATAAGCAGTTATTAAGCACCTACTATACTTAATAAACCTAATTTCCCTCAGTTTCTTCATCTGAACAATAAAGTGGAGAAGGAAAGGCAAACCATCCAGTATCTCTGCCAAAAAAACCTCAAATGGAGGGTGTCATACTTAGTTGGACATAACTGAAAAACAACTGAACAATAAGAAAATATACTTACAGATCAATGGATTGAGATAACAAAACGAAATGCACTTCATATACATACAGTTGGAGAGAATCACTATGTTCTTCCCTATTAATGCAGAATATCTATTTGCAGATCACAGATCTATAAAATAATCATAGAATGTCAGAACTGGAAGGAACATTACTCTTCATTTTACAAATGAGGAAATTGAGATCCAGACACACGGAATGCCCAAGGTCATAAAGGTGGTGAGAAAATACAGTAGAAGGCTGCTTGGCAGCTATCCTAACCTCGGCTATCAAGATGATATAAAAAATTGATCAAGCACAAACAAGGGATATTTTTAAAATATAAGATGCACTTGGGCAAGGACACATGATGTGAAATCAGATTCAAGAAGATTTGCAATCAGTAGACAGCCAGACGCCTCTCTCTGTCCCTCACAGTAAGACTTATCCTAGATCCTACATCAATGTGAAGGAAAGGTCTCCTAGGTCAGAGAAGCAGAGACTCAGCTCCCTGTAATTGCTTTTCTCCCCAAATACCAGATATATTTTGGCAAATGGCAAGGAAAAAAGGGGGGACTGTTTCTGTGATGTATGTCTATTTCACATTTCACTATTTTGTGGGGGGGTTTTAAACTTTTTCCCTTCCTCTATTTTACAACCTTATTTTTCCACTCACGTAGTTAAATTCTTACTATACACATCATATTTTAACAACCAGACCCAGTAGGGATTGCAGAAGGACTTGGCCCACTGTAGCAGCAAAGGGGGAATTCAAAGTCAGTTCTCCTGACTCCAGATCCAGAGTCCTTCACAAGATTCAGCTGGGAGTTTATGTAGTGAAAGCCTGAATTAGATCTTTGGTTCCCAACAAGAGACCTGAGAGGCTACTTGGTACTTTGGAGCACTCATTATTATTGTGGTTGTTGTTGCTATTTCAGTCATGTCCAACTCTTCATGACTGCATGGGTATAAAGGGGATGGGTTTGCTTTGCAAGGATATTAGAATTGTTTGCCATTTCCTTCTCCAACCCATTTTACAATGAGGAAACTGAGACAAAAAGGTTAAGTGTTTTTTATCTTTATTCCCAATTATCATTTCAGATTCCAATTTTGTCTCAATTACCAATTACTAATACTTAGCAAAATGCTTGGCGTATAACAAATGTTTAATGACCATTCATTGAATAAATGAATGACTCTCTTCCATAAAATATTATAAAACAGCTAGGTAGTGCAGTAGATAAGACTACCAATTAATCTTAAATCCATCTATACATATGTGTATATGAATATATATAGCATTTGTATATGCATATACATATATATGGATAGATTTCTAATTTTTTACTTGTTCCTCCTATGTAAATCACCATAAGGACCATTGTTTGGGATGTTTTAAGTAACAAGAATTAAACTATTTACAATGTCAGAGAAAACAGTCAGCACTGAAAATTGGAATGGGGGAAAAAAAGGCAATTCATTGCTTAAATATTGATACTAGCTATAGTTATAAATTTTAATAAATTCATTTCAATCCATGCCTGTTTTTCATGTTTGAAGATAGCTATTATTTCTATTATTGAATATGTTAATAATAGAAATATGTTACAAGGTTTTTGTGGGGGGTTTTTTAATACTACGCTAACCTAGATGCTCTCAGCCCTCACGATTTGTTATTCATATCGTATGGTCATCAGCTCAAAATTTTAAAAGTTAGTGGGAATGTTGACTCAAGGTCCTACTTCCCAGGTCCTTACTGCCCATCATTAACATACTTTCTTTGGCTTAGAGTATATTTCTATAAGACCTTTGGTAAAACTTTATAATTATTAACACGTCAGTTTTGATTAGCTTATCAGAATTTCTAGCTATAATCTCTTTGTTTTTTCTTAAAGATTTTATTTACAAAACATATGGATGGGTAATTTTTCAACATTGACAATTGCAAAAATTTTTGTTACAAATTTTCCCCTCCTTCCCTCCATCCCCTCTCCTAGCTGGCAGGTAATCCAATACATGTTAAATATGTTAAAATATATGTTAAACCCAATATAAGTATACATATTTATACAGTTATCTGGCTGCACAGGAAATATCAGATCAAGAAAGAAGAAAAAAATGAGAAAGAAAACAAAATGCAAGCAAACAACACAGAGAGAGTGAGAATGCTATGTTGTGTTCCATACTCAGTTCCCACAGTCCTCTCTCTGGGTGTAGATGGCTCTCTTCATCACTAAACAAGTAGAACTGATTTGAATCATCTCATTGTTGAAGAGAGCCATGTCCATCAGAATTAATCATCATATAATCTTGTTGTTGCCATGTATAATTGACAGGGGTGAACCCTGAAAAATGATGGGGTGAACTCGGAAACTCTTCTCTGACAGAAACCCATCCTTCAGGGCAGTTAAGTGGTTTCATTCTGTTGGAAATCTTGGTGGGGAGAAGTTGCACCTTCTATTGAGTTGAAGATTAGCCCAGGACCACTCCCAGTAGCTATAACACTCCCTTAAGTGGTCTCATTCAGTTGGAGATCTGGGCCTGATATTTCTATTTGAGTGGCTTGAAACTCCAAGTACTCTCTTTTCAACTGAAAATCTAAGTGTGGAGGGGGGGAGGTTAACAACACTGAGAGATTCTCATTTGCTGGAGCCCCTGCCCCACACCCCAAATACCAAGAACTGATAAGCAATACAGTGAAGCATGAGAACATCCTGCCTTGAAGGTCATAAAGGCCAGGTGTGAGCAATAAAGCATTCTTTCTTAGCCTGAGAGCATCCTGCCATAAAATATCACAAGGTCACACATATCTAACACCAGATGTTCCTTAATCATCAAACGTTCCCCTAGTCACATAGTCACAGAACTGTTTTTTCAAACCTATACTCTGGAAACATATATAAGCCTTGTACTTTCCTTCAATAAATGAACTATTCTGCTTTGCACAGAGTTGTCTCCGCCTCTTGCTTTCTTCACCCATTCCCAGGTTGTTGCCTTACTAGCTTTGCTTACAGGTTGCACGTGGCTTCAGACCCCCTTAGTTCGAGACCCGCAGGTAGAGTCACTCATTCAATTTTGAATGGAAGCTCTAGCCTCAGACTGCTATAAAAAATAATTCTGAACTCCAAATCTCTGCAGAAGTCTGAAGTAGGATTATGCTTTGCCAATTAAGCTCTCTTGGCAAAGCTGCCTACCAGGCCTCTTGCCCATTGTGAAGACATTCTGTTTGGGACAAGAAGACCACCCAAATTGACTACTCAGAGATCACTCATAGAAAGCAGAATTATTTATTAAGATCTCAAGAAGCAGACCCCATCCTGGTCTGTGAGCCAAATTCACAGCAGGATAGGGCCAGAGCCTTGAAAATGCTTATAGCTTTTATACATTTCCAACAAAGAACCTCCGAAATCCTGCCCTCTATATGTTGTGACTAGTCACATAACTCTACTGTACCCTTAGTTGGTAGTAGACAAGGTGATATACAGCTACTTAGGCCATGTTGGAAAAAGGAATGTGGTTTAGGCCTTATCTAAAATCACGTGATTCTGGAGAAGTCAAAACTGAGGACTCATAGGCTTGGTCTACTTTAATAGACAGTCTCTGATCAATATGTGCTGTAAGTTCTTCACCCTTTTCCCACACAGTCCCCCCTGTTATTCATAAATATATTTGTATATATATTTCTTCATGAAGAACTTACATAATGGTCAAATTCAATTAACCTCTCTACACATAGCTTGTTAATCTCCTCATCTGGATCATCACCAGTTTGTTCCCATTATCCCCTAATGAATGCTGGTAGACACAATTAATCACTGACCCATCATTATAAACAATATTTAACTTGCTCCATCTGTTTCTACACTCACCACCATCTATGATATCTATCTACCCTCTCTGGTCAATGAGTAAAAGTCCATTCACACTTACTCTCTCCCATCCATATCTCTTCACCTGTTTGATTTAGGCAATGCCCCAATGAAGTACCCCAGATCAATACCGCTATCAAGATTTTACATGCACAGTTCATCAGTTCCTTTTTAGTGTTTGTCTCAGCTCGTTCTCTGCATTCAGTTGGGAAGTCCATACCCTCGGAGTGTCCACCGGTCCTTTAATTCTGGTATTCTGAGTCCACCCTCTTTCCTGTGTAGTGTTGTTGTATTTTATGTCAAGAGGATCTGTAACGGTTCTTTCCAGTTCAGGATCAGCTTGTCCTCCTTCCACATCCGAACCAGGACCCAGTCTCCAAGCTAGAACTCATGCACTGTTGAAATCCTAAGGGAGAAGTCTGATCAATAAGCCCTTTTAGGTGTAAAGTTTTCAGATGTTACAGTAAAGACATAACATATTTCCTTAAAAACAAATCCTTGGTTTGAAATATTGGATCCAAGGAAGAATTTTGAATCCCTTTTGGATAAAGGTGACCATACAATAATTCATAAAGTGACAATCCCACATCTCTTCAGGGTTTTGGGCTAATTCTTAATAAGGCAAGGGGAAGGCACTTGGTCCAGGACAATTGTGTTTCAGCCAATTTAGTCAGTTGCTGTTTAATTTCCTTATCCATCCTTTCCACTTTACTTGATGAGGGCAGATGCTATGAGGTATGTAAGTCCCATGATATTTCTAGAGCTTGGGCCACAGATTGGAGGATCTTAGCTGTGAAACAAGTTCCTTGGTCCGAATCTACCTGCTCCATCAACCCATACCCTGGAATGATATGCTCAAGGAGTACTTTTACAACTGCTGAGGCAGTTGCCCAGGCAAGGGGAAAGGCCTCCACCCATAAGGTCAGATGGTCCACTATGACCAATAGGTATTTGAGATGCCCCACCAATGGCAGCTCGGTAAAGTCTACCTGTATGTTTTGGAAAGGCCTGATACCAGGAGCCTTCCTCCTTTTAGACTTGTCATTAGGCCACTTTATTCATCCTCTGACAAACAGGACACCCGCTGACCAGTTGCCTGCTATTGTGTATAAGCCAGTACCACAAACCTAGTCAGCACCAGGTCACACAGGCCTTGGACACCCCAATGACTGCCCTGATGTAAATGTTGGAGTACATATCTCATACCTGCTGTGACCAGTACATTTCTGCCATTAGGGAGGAGCCAGTGCCCTCTTTATCCTCCTGAGCACCAAGGCTTTGGATTTCCTGCTTATCTTCTGGGGTATGGGAAGGTGGAGGCATTGGAGGCAGAAATGCCAGAATTAGCACCATCATCTCCTCCATACTTACAGATTCCTCTTCTCAGGCTGTTTCACCTCCTTATCTCAAATGAATCTCCTCTTTTATGCCCCTGCACATGAATCACTGCAAAGTTCTTAGGTAACATAAGATTAGTCAAAATTTCAGTGACCAATGCCCTGTGTGCCAATCCCTTCTCTTTACTGTTTCCATTCTTTCCCTCAAGTAATTTACAGGAGCTAATTACTTTTTCCCTTCACTTATACAATGAGTTATGCCTAGTTTTCCCACAGCTCCAACAGGTCAGAGAGCCCCCATGTTCAGCCATTTACTTCTCTTACTCTATTTTTATTTCTCCCTTCCAATATCTGCAAACCTAAACCTCACATTTCACAAATTGCAATTTGTCTTGAGAAATTCTCAAACCCTGTGCTCTTAAATAATTTAACAAATTGATAGTGACTTGGACAAGGTCACTCTTTTTTTTTTCTATCACAAGAAGATCATCTAGATTTTGTAAGACTTTCAACAATAAGAAATTTATCCCAGAATGTTCACAGAATTCTTAAATACCCAAATAGATCTTCCATAAATTGAATATTATACCAATCATTTTGCTTTTTTTTTTTTTCAAATAACCAATACACAGAAATATCCCAAACTATGCATTGCCCATAACAAAAACATTCTTAAAAGGACAAAGGCAAAAACTATTATCCTTGGAGTCCCTCTAAATAACTGGCATCAATACAGTTAATTAAAACTTCCTATTTTCACATAAAGGAATCTGAAAAGTTCTTAAAAACATCAGTTAAACTTTTTTTTAATAACCCTTTTAAACTGTATATCACATTTCTGATCACATTCTTTAAACACGAAAACCATTATGTATTTAAAGAAACAAATGTTCAATCAATTAACATCTTGTAAGAGCAGCTTGATCCTTTATCAGTTTGCTTTCTTCAACCAAAAACAGCTGCAGCTTTCCACTGCTGCTTTCCCCCTGCAAAAACACATCCCGTCTCACAGTCATCTCTCCGTGACTACCCTTTCCAACCAGTTCCTTCTTTTCCCCACTGATTTCTTCTTGAAATCATTTGCTCCCACTAATCAGTCCTTCTTAAATTACCTTCATTCTCCTGTCCCATCTCTCTGTCTCTCTCTCCTCCCAATGCTTGCTTACTTAAACCTTCTCTGACATACTTTAAACACTTCCAAACCAATAACTCTTCTGACTAGATGCTCCATTTAAACTATTAATTACTTTTGTAAATCAATCTCTTTTGTCCCTTTTCTTTAAATCACCCTTTTTTTAAACTTTAAACTGCAAGATTCATAACCCATAATGTTAACAAATTACCCAATGTTTCAGAAGCAAACCAAATAGTTTTTTTTTTTTTTTCTTCCTTCTGCCTGAGTGCTTCAAGGCCACTAGCAGAAGCTTCCCAGGTGGCATTAAGTAGATAAGATTGTATTGCTGTTACTCCTCTTTAGCAGACTTTGAAAATCTGCTTTTCAGAGAAAACTTCCCCACCAGTTTAAAATAGTCAAGTTTTTTTTTTTTTCCTTTTACTTACAAATTGGTACAACAGGTTAAAAAGTTTAAAATCACAGAAGTTTATACCAAGCATAGTTACAAGATGAAAATAACCAATTGCCAAATTTCTTAACCTTTGTTCTTAAAACTCTTAATCAAATGTTGCAGACAATTACCCAGTTTAGCCTTCTTAAACTTTCTGTTCTCTAATTCCATGAAAGCAAATTTGCTAATAATGATTTTTCTTTTTTTAGAAGTATGCCTAGTTTTCCCACAGCTCCAACAGGTCAGAGAGCCCCGATGTTCAGCCATTTACCTCTCTTACTCTATTTTTATTCCTCCCTTCCAATATCTGCAACTTTTTATTTCCAATGTTAAGATTCCAGTCTTAACACACATGCCAATTTAAAGTTATTTTAAAATTAACCAGTACTTTAGTTTGTGAAATTTCCTAAAATCTACCTAGATATTCCATTCAAACTTCTTTCTTTAGTAAGCCAAGAAAGAGTTAAGCACCAATTATTGTTTTACCTTGAAAAAAAAAAAAATATATATATATATATATACACACGCACACACACGCACACACACACACACATATACACATATATATATATTTTGGCAAGATTCCCACAAGCCAGAGTTCTGATAACAGGGCTCCTTGTTTATAGGAGTGATAACCACTGTTCTATTTTCTCAAAACTTTCTTATTTTCCCCCTTCTCTCCCTCCTCCTGCAAAGCCAGAGCCAGAGGAAGAGAAAAAGAAAAAAAAAAAAAAAAGACTTTTCAAACTTCTTTTCTTTCTCTCTGAGCCATTTTGAAAGAATTACTACTTTGAATGAATTCCAGTTCCCACAATTCAGTCTCCTATTTCTCTAAGCCTGTAACATAAAGGCTGAATTCTTGTCCCTTATGAGCTTTCCAACTTTTAACACAGAACAAAAAATGCAAAGCAGACAAACATAAATACACAGACACACACAGAGTTCTATTTTTCTTGAATTCCCTAATGTCCTGACATAAATGCATGGACTGCTACCTTCCCATATTCTCAGCACCAGTGTAGGTCACCCTCACATCAACAGTCCTCCAAGAGTGTTCTCGGAAGCCTTTTCCTTGGGGTCTGAGCAGTCCTCCACTTCTTTTAGAGAGCTTGTCTCTCCCTCAGCCAATAGACCCTCAGGCTCCGATTCGAGCTTACCTCTTGAGCTATGTGTACATATTCTAGACTGTGCTGGCTGTCAGGACTTGTCCATTATCCTCTTTCTTCAATCTTCAATTCTGCTTTCCACTGAGTATCTCCACTTCGGGTCGTTGTCTAAGAGGGGAGGGAGGCTGCACACCCAGAGTCAGAGAACATGGAGAAAACTGCTCTGTGGGCGCCCATCCCTGTTCGGGGTGCACACAGCCATCTCCCCCAAAGACTCCATCCTGGACGAGCCCCCAACTGTTTGGGACAAGAAGACCACCCAAATTGACTACTCAGAGATCACTCATAGAAAGCAGAACTATTTATTAGGATCTCAAGAAGCAGACCCCATGCTGGTCTGTGAGCCAAATTCACAGCAGGAAAGGGCCAGAGCCTTGAAAATGCTTACAGCTTTTATACATTTCAAACAAAGAACCTCCAAAATCCCGCCCTCTATATGTTGTGATTGGTCACATAAGTCCACTGTACACCTAGTTGGTAGTAGACAAGGTGATATAAGGCTTCTTCGGCCATGTTGGACAATAGAATGTTGTTTAGGCCTTATCTAAAATCACGTGATTCTGGAAAAGCTGAAACTGAGGCCTAATAGGCTTGGTCTACTTTAGTAAACAGTCTCTGATCAATATGTGCTGTAAGTTCTTCACCCTTTTCCCACACAATTCTCTTCTCAGTGTTGACCTTTATGTCCCTAATAGGATCTCTTGGCACTAAGGGGTCTGTCTTCCTAGTAAAGCTGGCTTCTCAGTGCCAATAAAAATCCCTTTTACAATTCAGACTTTTTGGGTTCACGAATTCTTTCATGTTGGACCTGTGTCTCCAACCAGAGGGGATCCCCACTTCAATTCTCACACTTCTCCACTATCATTAGAACTGCATCATAATGATCTACTCGTTCTGCTCACTTCACTCAGCATCAGTTCATGTAAGTCTCTCAAAGCCTCTCTGTATTCATCCTGCTGGTCATTTCTTACAGAACAATAATATTCCATAATATTCATATACCACAGCTTATCCAGCCATTCTTCAATTGATGGGCATTCACTCATTATTCAGTTTCTTGCCACTACAAAGAGGGCTGCCACAAACATTTTGATGGGAGCCAGATATCAGCAATGGTTAGAATGATTAAAGTCCTTGGTCTTTGGTAGCTAGGTGGTCATTGACCAAAAGAGGTTAAATTACTATATACAATCTAGAAGCCAAACCCCATTCCCTGAGGCAAGCAGGGAGGAACACTGATAGGATTATAAGTGGACCTTTTGATTTTGATTAGACCTTTTGTTTTCCTAAGTAGGCCTTTATTGTAGTGGCCCTGATTGAATTCCTTGTTCAATTCTGAAAATTGACAAAACTTACAAATTATTATATTTTTCCCCCATAAAGGAACCTACTGTATTGTAAACCCACGAAACTCCTTTTTTTTTTAGGAATTTATCCCACTTTATGACATCATGGGCTCATTAGGAACTTGCCAGGCTTTGATGGCATCTTTCTACTGGTTCTATTGAGTTTCACTCAGAATCCCTCTTTCCCCTTGTTAACTGCTAAAAACCCTTTTCCTTGATAAAAAACAAAACAAAACAAAACAAAAAACATATGGATTTAACCTACTGTTGGTAGCATAATAAAATCTTTGCCTTTTGATTTGGAGATGATCTAAGCCTACACATTCTTTTGAGATACTGTGCAACACTGGCTCATAATTCCATTCTACTTTTGGTGCCCAATAGTCCCTCACCCAACATTTGATGGCAAAATCCCATCATTAGGATTCTGAGAAGAGTCCCAGAAAAAAGTACCCAGGGCATCCTAAAGGCAAACTTTCTCTACTTCTCTGTGAAGGTGACCTTCAGACAAAGTTCCTGTAACCAGAATTGTAAGGCCAGCATTTTCCATAATAGGTAGAAACTGGAGAATCCCCCGGGAGAAAAACAAATCTCTGTGTTTAGCTGACTGGGCTATTGCATGAACTAACACAGTTCAGAGAAATGTACCCTTCAGCTGGCCACCAAGTGTTGTTTTTTGTAGCAAAGGAAAACCCAGAGGCAGTGAGGAAACGTAAAAAAGGAATTAGTAGTTCCAGCACAGTCTTAAAATATTCTCAGGGAGGACACTTCTTAAAAGCCTCTATTTTTCCTTCCCATCTCTCTCTTTCAGGCTGCTGGGCAGTCACCACTTTAAGGATGAATAAGGAGAATCAAAAGGAGTTTTCAGAGAGATGAGGCAGGCAGCCAGAATCCTGTGATGAGGGAGGTGAGTTTCAGAGGAAAGAGGGAAAGAAAGATTTAGGTGATGTTATTATAGAGGAAAGGTGGGACAGCAACATTTGCTTCCAATGGAATATGAAATTCCTACAGAACTTAGCATACACTTTAGCATTTAACTATATATACTCACTTATTTCCACTAACCCTCTAATATTGCTTCATGAGCTTTGGTCTAGTCTTCTTACCAATATGGAAAATTACTTGGTTAAAATTATGTGTATTATTATTCCCTAGGTTCTGCTGCCTCCTTCCCATTTCCCCCAACCTTCACTGTTATTACCACAATCACCAAAATGCCTAGAAAATGCTAAATATAAATTGGTTCATAAAAAATATCTCAGTTGACTGATTTTTTTAAATTATGATTTTAATGACAAAAATATATAATTATCCATCAACAATTATTTATTTTTTCTTGATGTGGTTGATGTAGCACCAAATGTTCGGGTTTAATCTTGTGAACAATGGCCATTCTCTTTGGCAAAAGGTAAGTATTATTAGGAAAAGAGGTTACAAACAAAATGAAGTGATACAATTAATCAATATCAGGAAATATTAAATAGAGTTGGAGAGCACATAGCAAGGCAACCAATGATGGAAAAGACAAATTTCTTAGTGGAACTTGCAATTAGCCAGGAGTAAAGAAACATCCCCATGAATTTGATTTGTGCCCTTAGCTATCTGACTAAACTTTAAAGGGGATTTTAATATCTAAAAGAGTTGCTTGGATATAAGAAGGAGAAAGAAACCATAAAGCATAGTGGGGTTTGAAAGGAGAGACTCCACATGGCATGGGGTAAGGGTAAGGGAAAAGACATTAAGAGGCAGAGTGTCATGGCAGACATGGGCCATAAGCAGATTTGTAGGGAAAATTTAGGACAAGGACATGACTGGTATTTCTGATTGAATATAATTGGGCTATCCATGACCCCCGCAGATGGTAGACCTCAGGAGCTTGACAAAACTTGGATTTCTGACTGGATGACCTCCCCAGAGGGTGGGAACATGGATCTCTATCAGAGCCTTTTCCCTGCCTGCCCCAGGGAACAATTCCATCAATGTTCTAGTTTCTCTCTGCCAACCCCAGTCAATCATCTGACCTCATCATTTATTATATATGCCAGGCCCTAAAATACAAAGTTAAAAGTTCCTATTTCCCAGGAGCTTCTGTAGCTTAGGAGAAAGTTTAAGATAGTTCCATAGTTCTGAGAGTCAGCTATCATCAAATGGTGATTGCTCCCCATATTGGGAGCCTGTAAAGTTACCAAAAGAGAGAGAATAGGGAGAAAAAAAAATAGGCCACAAAACAAAATCTTGGTATATACCTATCATTAGAGAGTATGACACAGAGAGTGCATTAGCAAGGCAGAAAGAAAAGGGGTGACTGGACATATGGGTAAAGGCAGCAACAAGAAGAATTAGTAAATATATAAATCAGTCTTCCTTTTCTTATAAATTGTAGCAATAATAATCATAGCTATCATTTATATAAAATGTTTTAAAGGCTTGTAAAGCACTTTACACAAGTTTATCAATTTAATTCTTACAACAACCCTACCAAGTAAGTGCTATTAGGGTTCTCATTTTGCAGATAGACACAGTGAGATGTTAAATAACATGCCCAGGATCACATAACTTTAAATAGCTGAAGTAGGATTTAAAGTCTGGTATTATTGACTTTTAGGAAGGTTGATCATTTGCTAGCTTAGTGATAATTTCATTCTTCAAAACATAAAGGAAATAGCAAAAAGAATTGCTATTTTGAACCCACTTCTAACAAATGCTGTAAACCTTGAAAAGTTAGTAGGAACATCATCGGAGAGTCTGTGATAGACATAAGGAAGAAGGTGACTATGATCTAATATCAATTTAGATTTTTTAAAAGTTTCTGAAGAGTTCAGAGTAAGCATAGGTAGGCCCTGATGGCATACAATACTACCAGAATAGTCCATCCAAGAGAAATGAGATGGTGGCAAGACAATAAACACAAAGCAGGTGTTAATACAATTAAATCTATGAGCATGCATGAGGAGTTCATTAATCAACCTAAATATTTTTCTAGGAGATAAAAACAAGGGAAGACAGCTCAGAAGTACAAAAGGCAAAAGAAAGGAGAAGCTTGCTGATAGGTTTGGCCCGAATAAGAAAAATGAGAGACAGAAAAAGCAAATTACACAACAATTATTTTTCCTCTGCTTCCTCTCTCACAAGGAGAATCTTCAGAGTAAGAAAGTAGAACAAAAAGGATTAGAAAAGACCTGAAATCCAACATAATAATAGCACAAGAGAAACTAACTGCCCCCAATGAATTCAAGTCACCAGGCCCAGACTATAGACTAGAATATCAAAAGAATTGATGAATATGATAGCTGGACCACTGTCACTGAACTCTGAAATGTTGATTAGAACAAAAAAATTTCAAGGGTAAAGATAAACAAATGCAATCCTAATTTTCAAAGTGGGGAAGATAATTTATTCAAGCTATATTTCAAGGAATTTGATTTTGATTCTTACCAAATTCTGTCATCAAAGAGAAGATTTGTAGACATTTATAAAGGGATCTGGAGTCACTAAGAACTAGCATAATTTCAGCAAAAAACAGACCATGACTTTCCAGTATAATTTTCTCTTGAAAAGAGGGTTTTAGATTGTTAAATCAAGGAATGCCGTGAGCAAAGCACATCTGGATTTTAGCAAGGTATGAGACAAGGCCTTATCATATCCATACAGACACTTTTTCTAGGTTTTCTAGATCTAACTCCTTAGAAGGAAAGGTAATCTGTCTCTTTCATTCATTCCTCCACATTTAGCAGCAAATGTTCTCTAATAACAATAATTATGTGTTAAACATTATCCCTATCTCACTAAAGGGGCAGGTAAGTGACACAGTGGATAGAGTATCAGGCTTCTCAGGAAGGATTCATCTTCATTAGTTCAAATCTGGCCTCAGACATATATTAACTATGAGATTCTGGGCAAGTAGTTAAACCCCGTTTGCCTCAGTTTCCTATTCTGTAAAATGAGCTGGAGAGGGAAATGACCAACCACTCCTGAATCTTTGCCCAAAAACTGCCAAAAGGGATCACAAAGAGGCATATAGGACTCAATAACAACATCACTAAAATTTAAAAGGTTTTTTAAAACATGACTCACAATTCACCTATATTGTGGGGTTTGTTATAGCTTTGACATAGAACCAGCTGTCTCTCAGAAGAAAAGTGAAAATAAGGAATGGAATGATGCCAAGTTCCTTTTGGTAGGTACTTGTAGACTGAGGGGCATGCTCCTTTTGGCCTATGGAGTTTCTGTTTCTTCAACAGCCTTCTCTATGCCAATCAATTCAAACACTATCGTCTATGTTGGAGGAGGATGAGAAATCTATAATGAGACTCTTTATATAGAGTAAAATCTCCATTTCTAACATGAGTCTTTATTATTAAGTTCCCTACTCTTCAAGTATTATTCATGACTTAGGGGCATTCATTGACCAAAATTCATGAACCAACTTTCCCCACACTTTTGATTGGTTTTTGATGATAGTTATGTCTCATTTCAAGACCTCAAATGACATATTAGACATATGTTCTTGAAGACAACATATGATGGAGCTAGATGTTATAATTAACCTAAAGATGTTATTTAGATAGTAATATTAGGAGGCAGCAATTTTCTCAGTTTAGATGTTATTATATATTCTGAGAATAACTTTGATAGATATCAATATATCAAAATATCTTTTGCAGAAATCCTGTTCAATGTTTAATCCAGTCTTATGAGACGAGAAGCATGTGGACTTCAAAGGAAACTTATTTTTTAAGATTCAGACCAAACAAAAGATTGGAATAAGTTTCTTTTGCTTAGTGATGGAATCTCTCAAAATGGAGGCTGCCCTTGCAGTTTTAATAGACATAATGATGATACTGATGATTATAGTGACTAAAAACATCACTTCATGCTTATACTTGGTTATATTCAGTTCACCACTAACATGTAAGTTGTCTTCTACTGGTTTTTAAATTGTTTTATAGAATCCTAAAATGTCAAAATTAGGATAGGTCTCAGAAATAGCTTTGTTTCATTCCTACCCAAAGCACACATCCCTCCTACAATGGACCTTTATAGTGACTGTTTAGCCTCTGATGGAACAACAAGGAAATCTGGCAACCAAAACTCCACATTCCATCTTGAAACAGCACATCTCATTAGGAAATTCTAACTGAAAGTAATTATAATTCTATTTCACTTTTCAGTAACTATAGCTGGAAATGGATATCAAATTATCATCCTTCATGTTTAGGTTTGTCCTTAGATAAGCAAAAAAAAAATCCTAATGCATTTTCTCTTCTGAGATCCTACACTGGACCTGGACATCTTTTCCAATTCTGAGATTCTTGAAAACAGCAGTCTTGTTCTCCCTATGACTTTTCTTTTCTAGGACAGCCTTCCCAGTTCTCTCAGACTTTCTTCATTTGGCATAATCTTAAGATTTCCTCTCTCCTAGCTGCCCTGTTCTTGACATTCTGCCATTAATTACACTTATCCCTTTCACATTGTGGGGGTTAGGAGCTAGGCACTCTAAACTCTGGAATTTTTTTGGTTCTCTCTTCATATCAGAGAGAAAGTCTGATTTTTTTCTTTTTTTCTTTTTTCTGGAGTGCTTACACCCTTAATGTAAAATTTGGGTTAAGTATTTGGCTATAGGCTCTGCTAGCCTTCATTTGTCATCCATGACTTCTGAAAACTCCCTAAGAAATCCCATTTAATTTCTTATGCTGATCCATGATATATCAAAACTGCAATGGGGAAAATTGCAATGTGGAATGGATAACTACAATACTCTTCCTAAAACATGGTTCCCAGAATCGAACACAATACTCTGAACAGCCTAATGACAATTCAATAACAACCACTTCTCTAGTCTGAGATACCTTCAATGTTGACTAAGACTGCATTAAGCTTACTGGAACAAACCTCTCCAAATAAGCAGTTTCCTGTTCAAAATAGTCATTCTGGGAGATTACTATCTTTATGCTGTTGGTTTCTTCCAACATATTGACATTCCAGACATGATCAAAAGATTCTTGGAACTCTTCCTTTGGCTTTACTTCCCAAGCCTACACCATGTTCTTTGCAGTGCCCTCAGTGGTGACAAATTTTTATCCTTTAAGGGTGGTTTTTGCTTTATTTTTGGAACCAGAAAAAGGCCATTTGAAATCAAATCTGGTCAATTAAGGTGGTGCTCAGAATAAGCAATGCTGATATTGGGTAAAAATGAGACATAACTACGAAGAAATAATCATTAAATTTTTCGTGGGATTTGTTAATTGACTCTGGAGGCAATTCCCTGATTGAATAAGTACTTATTAACTGCCCACTATAGGCCAGATACTTAATGATACAATATGGGATAGAAATACATAACTGAGAGAAATCTTTCCCTCAAAAGGCTTACATTCTACCAGATAAGTAAAGGCAGGTTATAGTCAGACATCAATATTCATCTATGCATATATTTAGATATACACAAATATACATACAAAGTGACTAACACCTGAGAAAATAGAAAAGATCTCTTAAAGAAAGTGATTCTAGAGCTGAACTTTTAAGGGAGTGAAGAATTCCAAGGGGCAGAAGTAAGAAAGCAGAGCAAGACAAAAAAGACAAGTGAAGTCCATGTGATAGTCACAGAGGGTCTTGAACGTGATATTCAGGAAAAAGGAAGGAAGGAAGGAAGGAAGGAAGGAAGGAAGGAAGGAAGGAAGGAAGGAAGGAAGGAAGGAAGGAAGGAAGGAAGGAAGGAAGGAAGGAAGGAAGGAAGGAAGGAAGGAAGGAAGGAAGGAAGGAAGTAGGAAGGAAAAAGGAAGAAAGGAAGAAAAGAAAGGAAGGAAGGAATTAAAGAGACAAAATATTAGAAAGTTCTTACTCTATGCCAGGCAGTATAAAATGCTTTACAAATATCATTTCATTTGCTCCTCACAACAACCCTGTGATGTAGATACTATTATGATCCCCATTTTATAGTTGAAAAACTGAAGCAATCAGAAGTGATTGAATTGAAAAGCCTGACTCATGTGTACTGCCCTATTTTATCACTGTCCTGTCCCAGAGTATATGAGAAGGAATAATGTTTGATCCATTTAGAAAGACTGTGAACAGTTTTAGATGTCAATCAAAGGAGCTTGTATTTTATTCTAGAACTAATAGGGAGCCATTGGAGCTTCTTGAGCAGGGGCATGCTATAGTCACATCTCTGATTTAAGAATATCAATTTAGCTGCTATGTAAAGGATGAAAATGGGGTAAGCTGAATGCAGGGAAACTAATTAGAAAGCAATTGAAATTGTAATGAGGGCCTGATCTAGAATGGCAATGAAGTAAGTGGACAAAAGGTAATGAATATGAAGGATGTTGGTGAGTTAGAATCAATGGGAATTGGCAAATGGATTAGATATTAAGACTAAGATTTCAGAATCAAGGATGACAGGTTTTGGAACGTGGATAATGTGAAAATTATAATAGTAATACTTTAGGGGAAAACATCTTGGGAGGAGGAGTAAATTTTGGAGGAAAGAATAAGTCCTCACTGAGTTTTGCAAAGTCACCTTCTGATAATTCACAAAGAGATAAATATTACTAGAAGTTTGGAGTGAATAGAAAGGAATTTCAGTGAGTTTAACAACTCACAGAAAGGGAAAATCTGGAAAATTTTTAAAAGAAAGGTAAAGGGAACCGATGCTGATTTGAACTTAACATGTACTTGAAAAGAAAGTTATCTGATTTCAAGGGTGTCTGTGACTCCCCAAAGGCACAAGACTCATATTGGTGACTGTGAGCTAACTCTTTCAGGCTTTAAGGATATATTTGAGTGTGTCAAGAGAAAGTATTATATACCAAATCTTGAAAGACTTTTATCATCTCCTCCATTATAGCACTCACTGTCTTCTAAATGCTTCTTATTATCTCTGCTGCTGTTTAAGGCTGCTTCTTATTCAGTCCTTGGCAGAGAGAACATCCATGTAGAACACAGTCTTCAGATATTTAAAGACTCTTCTCCACATTAAATAATCTCAGACCAAAGTCCAGTCCCCAAAGATGGAGTGAAGAAAAGCTCCCAATAGGTACTTAAGGATTAAGGAGTAAAGTCCCTTTAAGAGCTCAGCTAAAGATGCAGGCAACACTCTAGTAATTGAAGATAGCAGAAGGCTGAGATAAGTTTGCCTTATCTTTATCAAGCCCCTTTCTTCTATTCTATACTAGCTTATGCTTAGGTCCCCAAGATTGCAACTGTTTTCTCAGAGAGATATTGTAGAAATCAGGGACATAACATCTCCCTGGCTTTGTAGCTTAGAGAGGGAGGGGGATGGCAATGCTGGATGGCATTAGAGTGTAGAGATACCATGAGCAGAGAACACCAGAGCACAGACCAGCTCTCAAAAATACAGAATACAGAAAACAGTGTTGAGACTTCCATGATGCTGCTGAAAATGAGAGAACTGGGGGTACAAGGAGACAAGTCCCAGGGAATCCATCATTTGCCTCTACAGCAGTTGGTGCCAGGAAAGGGAGTAGGGGAGGAGGAGATACAGCTATCCCTGGTCTCTGAAGGGCCAGTCCCAGAAGGCAGAAGTTATGGAGAAGAGAAGGTGCAGGCAGCAAGCTCATGGCTTCTCAGAAAAAAAAATTATGGGGCTTTGTTGGAAAAGGAAAAAGGAAGGAGGAAGAACAATGGGATGGCAGAAATGTTGACATAAAGGATGCATTGATCCTAATATAAGCTGTACCACTAAAATGAGACCTAGAACCATAGATTCAGAACAGGAAGGAGCAGTCATTGAGTTTGTTCCTTTTTTCTTACAGATGAGGAAATGAAAGCCCAAAGGGGAGAAAGTACCTGACTCAGAATCACTGTGACCATGACTGGGATTCAATCAGCACCTCTGACTTCCTCCTGCAGATTGTGGGAGAATAGGAAGGCCTGGGATCTAATCCTGGGTCATATGACCATGAACAAAGCACTCTAGACTAGGGGAGGAGTATTTGGGCTCTAAAGTGTCTTCCTGCTTGAAAAATCTATGGAAATCTCAGAATACAACACACACACACACACACACACACACACACACACACACACACACACACCTGTATGTATGCATATATTCATGTTATATGTAAATGTATATATGTGTGTGTCTATATCTGTATGTATCCATATTATATATATATATATATGGTGTATCTGCATTAATATATCTACATGTATGTGTATTTATCTGCATGTATGTGTATATATATATATGAAAATAAGTTACTGCAATGGATAGAGTGACCCTAAACAAGTCACTTAACCCTGTTTGCCTCAGTTTCCTCATCTGTAAAATGAGTTACAGAAGGAAATGGCAAGCCATTCTAGTGCCTAGGCCAAAAAACACCAAATAAGATCACAAAGATTTGGACACAACTGAACAACAAGAACACCAACTTCAAAGTCCACGTGATCTCACAGGGTCATGGGAAGGACAGAGCATGGCAGATCTTTAAGCATGAGATCAATGTGAATTGTTATTATTTCTGTAACAGACTTGGGCTTAAATGACCTTTGAAGCTGAGCTAGTCTAGGATTCTTTCACTCCTGCTGATCCGTTCCCTAGCTTGTCTCACACTTAATATTAGTTGTCCTTTTTCCAACCAAATGGGACTATGATCAGGCTTGCTACAATTCCAGGTCATTCAGTGGTTACTCAAAGAAAAACCTATGATAAGCCATGAGCAGTTGGTCAGGTATCTGAAAAGAGGTTTGGAGGACTTCCAGTTCTCCACTCTGCCCACAAATACAGAAGCAATACTTGATATTAGATAAATAATAACATCCCATATAAAATGTCCCTTCAGAATTCAATTCTAGGAACTCACAGATCCACGCATGACACTGCCTTGTATTTAGCATTTTTCAAATGTTTTTCAAAGTCCTTTCATGAGGAATCAAGCATCACTGACAGTCCTAGAAATTATTCAATAATAATTATTGCTTGTTGAACTATAATGAGTGTTCTCTGGATAGGCTTAGTACAAAAATCACCATTACCACAGTGATGAGAAGAAAAGAAATGGTTTGAAATGAAAGCAGGTAGGATTTTGATTGGATAGGAAAATTTGCTTCCAAACAATTCTCATTAAGGAGGCAATAAGGCCAATGACCTATGATAGCTTATGGTTGTATGTAAGTTTAAGGTTGATAAAGCTCTGGATATACATTATTCTACTGAATGTTTGCAATAGTCATTCACAATATATAGTTTATCAGATGAGATCAGAAACTGAGGTTCAGAGGAAAGAAGGAAAAAAGCATTTATTAGACACCGACTATATGCCAGGCAATGTGCTTTCCAAATAATATCTCATTGGAACTTCACAATAACTCTGGGAGAAGGGTGTTATTATTCTACCCATTATACTGTTGAGGAAACTAAGATAGGCAGCATTTAAATGACTTTCCCAGGGTCATAAATGTGACTGAGGCTGAATGTGAACTCAGGTCTTCCTGATTCCAGGCCCATTGTTCTGTCCACTGTGCCACCTAGATGTGTTGTCCAAAATTATCCATGCAGAAAAGCGAGGACTTAAACCCAGTTTTTAAATCCCATATCCATCCCTCTTTCCCTTTTTATGATACTTCCTCTTGTATAAATTCCCGAGAAA